>NC_140444.1:31720803-32010884 GCF_963576455.1 Neolamprologus multifasciatus
ACTACATTGGTACTTGAACAGTCGACCTCTGACCCCGAGAGAGAACCAGAACAAACATCTGATCCTAGACCCAGTCAGCAGGGAGAATATAAGAAATTATTCCTGTGGTGTTAAAACCAACAAGGATAACACCACAGCTCAATGGCTACCAGCAGCTGCAGGAGGTTTTGCAGCTCTCCTGTTAATAATAATAATACTTCTCACTGTGTTCTGCTGCCGGAGGTGAGCATCACTGTGTTCTCTTTTAGATCAATCATGTTCAAACTCTGATTTGAAATCTGTTATTCATTCATATCCTTTTGTGTTTGACACTCAGAAAAAAGACGGCTTCTAGTCATTCTCCAAAGAGAGAAATATCAGACAACAAACAGCAGGTACACAACACAGTGCATCCAACAATCCTGTTTTTCTTTTACTTGATCATTTATCCTTTGTGTGGATAGATTTTTTTGTCTTGTTTATCTCACCAATGTCTTAACCTTCCATATGGTGTAAAATTTGTACCATATGGGAGGTTATGTTTTTTGTCTCCTCAGGTCAACCATAATCCCATATATGAAAATGAAAACTTCTCAGCTCACTACAGTAGAATGCCTGTCAATACACACCAACAAGCTCATCTCTATTCCAATGAAGGTGAACTTGACTCCAATCAAGGTGACCTCTACTGCAATGAAGGCGAAGTCTATCCCAATCAAGCTGAACTCTATTCCAATACAGCTGATTTATACTCTAACATCCAATATTGAGTCACTGCCTTTTACACAGAAAAGAACTCAAAAAAGCACCACAGCTGTTGTGTACAGAGTGTACAACAATCACACTGTTAATGGCATATAGAATACAGTAGAAATGAGTAGAAAAGTAGAAATGCTTGTGGTTTTAAATTTAAAGATGTTTGATCATGAAATGCATGTGTTGTGTACAAAGTATAAGACAATGTAAAAATGTTATTGCTAACTTTGTATAACTTGCAAACTGTCCTACTTGTGAGCTTTGTGTTGTTGCTTTCTGCGTGGTTTAGAGCTTTCAAACCAGTTAAAACTTAAAGTCATCATTTCTTCTTTCTGAACCATACATGAACTGATAACGGCTTAACTTAAATCAATAACCTTTAAGAGTATTAATAAATATTTAAAAAAGTGCTGTAGTAGTTTAATTCTTTCAGCTAAAACTAGTGTGAAGATTTATCTGAATAATCATTTGTCTCTTATTTCTTCAGGTTTTTCTGTAAGATGTTTTGAATGTTTGATGTTTGAATGACCCATTTTCCCTTCTATTATTATCTCTTAAAGAAACTATTTGTTATCAGAATGTTCAAAAACATCACACAGTTAGGTGACAGTGTTGATACAGCCCGTGACTTAGGATGTAATTATTATGTAAAAAAATAGTTATTAGTAGGTGCGATAGAATAAATGAGTAATAATTCAAGATCTCTTAGGAGAGAAGAAAAGTGTCCTGAAATACTGAGTAATTCCGAAAAAAGTTTAGAGAACAGGATTACACATAAATTGTATATTTAAGTTGATAACTATGTTTTTCACGACTTTCATTGGAAATACATGTTTATTTTTACTGAAAAATTCCAAGGTTATATAAGCAATGATGTTATTTCTAATATTAATTAATTACATGTTATTAACCTAAACATTTGGAATCTTTGTCATATGAAAATCCACCATTATAACCGCAAACAAATGGCAGAAAACAAGTGCAAATACGTGTAAAACCAGTTCTGCTTTAAGGTGAGTTTCCTGCAACCAATGATTCCATCTATCCATTCTCTTCTGCTGGAGCCTATCCCAGCTACCACAGGGTAAGAGGCAGGGTACACCCTGAGAAAGGGTCTGTCCAGTTTGTCACAGGCTAACACATAGAGACAGACAACCATTCGCACTCAAATGCACAATTTAGAATTACCAACCCCACTAACTGCATGTCTTTGGACGTGGGAGAACAAGGACCCATGCAAACATGGAAAGAACATGCAAACTCCACAGAAAGGCTCCAGCCAGGTGGTGGAATTGAACTCCGGACTTTCTTGCTGTGAGGCAACAGTGCTAACCACTGTGAAAACCTGTCATATAACATTTCATGTTATCTTCTGCTGTGCAGACTTGATAACAGGTAGGCAGACAACAATAGAACATGTTACCAATACCAGCAGGATAACTCAGCAAACATGATTAGATCCCTCAGCATTACTGTATCATGAGATATGATAATATTGTCCTCTAGTGGACGTGTCTCTAACTGCAAACAGACAAAAAAAAAACAACAAAAACAAAAAAAAACAGGAGAGGAGCCCCCCAGAATTGTCTGGTTTCATATTTTATATTTCATATTATTTTATTTTTTGTCTATCAATTCGATATGTCACAACAGTTGAGACAGCAAATAACCACATTCAAAACCTTCCTGGCTGATAAACTGATGCATGTGGATGCCTCTCTTGTGTCCTGGATTGTGGATTACCTGACAGAAAGGCCACAATATCTGCGTCTTCAACATCTTTGTGTCTTCCACAGAGATCAGCAACACACTCATGTCAGAAAATAAACTGGACTGCGTTAAAAGCACCACTGCATTCTGCAGGAAGGGCCTGAGTCTTATCTATTTTCTGAAGCTGCTGAGATCTTTTAACATGTATCGGACAACGCTCAGGATTTTCTATGAGTCTGTTGTGTCAGTGCCATCCTCTTTGCTGTTGCATGATGGGGACAGCAGGTTGAGGGTCACAGATGCAACAGATTACTGATAGAAATGTAAAAAAGATGGATGAGATAATGAAGCTGTTTTCTAATGAATGTTTCTGTTAAAGGTGTTATTATTTGGAACTTTGTCCATGTTTATTATGAGCATTAATGCTATAACTGTCACGATCCCGGATTTTGTACCCAGCGTTTTCTGTTTGGGAAATATCACTACCATTTGTAGTTTTTAGTTTAAATATTACCTTTGCTTTGGTTAGGTTTTCATTCTGATTTTGTATTCATCGTTTTCTTTGTTATTCTCAAGTTTTTCTGGTCCTCCTGTGTTGTCTATGCCTCATCTACGTTTCTGTGTCCATGTTTAGTGAGTTTATCTTTGTGTTTTCTTTGGCCTGTCAAAATCAGGTGTTAGTCTGAGTCTTAGTGTTGGTTCCCTGTTTTATTTTGATAGTCTTTTGCCCTGTGTGTGTTGTGTTCAGTTTTTCTTTGCTCTTTTTCATTAATTGATTCTGTTCACTTGCACCTTGTTTTCCCCAGCAGTGTCTCTTTCCCCCATAGCCTCATGTCTTTTCAAGTCTATTCAAATTCCCCTCTGTTCAAGTTTTCAGTTTAGGTTTTTGTTCCTGAGCTCCAGCAATAAAGCTGTTTGAGTTTAGTTAAGCCTGTCTGCCAAGTCCTGCATTTTGGGTTCTCTCGCTGCTTGGCACACACCCTCACTTGATAGTAACAGTAAAAATATGACAGTAAAACCAAAAGTATTTAAATTCTTAGTAACCAGCAATCATTAACATCAATTGTCCCTGAGTGTAAAATATAGAAAGATTGGTAAAAACTTGGCACATAACATAAATGAGTAATGACATTTACAGTCCTCACTTGTTGAGGGTTAAGCAGAGAACAATAGAAAATGTTACCAACGTGTGCAGAATGGCTCAGAAAAGATGATCAGATCCCTCAGCATCAAGACTGTTGCATTAAACATGGAGTTGCTGACACAATGAGCAGTAATTATGGTCCCTTCTGGTCTCAAATACTAAACAACAGAACAAGAGAGAAGGTGCTAAAGGATCTGAAAATTGTGCTTGTTTTTCAGCATTCAAACAATAAATCACAGAATTTGAGGCAGGAAACAACAAGAGTGAATGTTGAACACAATTTTTATTTAAAAATTTACAGTGTTTATCTCTGTGGTTGAAGACCTGTTGTCACTTCTGAGTGTTGCTCAAATGTGGTAAAAGCTGTCACTTTTAGGCCACACCCAGCACCCATGTGTAACCAGTATCAAAAAAAAGTCTGCATTTCCACAGCAGTTCATGTTGCACAGTGAGCTTGAATCTGGGGTTTCTTGATCACCGCAGACATTTGTATTCATCACAAACCATAAACCACCATAATTAGATATGGACAAAAGCTTTAACACACAGCTTTGTTCTCAACAGCTTAAAGCACCCGAGGTGACTATTTATTGCACATTTATTTAAAACACAAGTGCACGCAGCAGAGTCAAAAGACACAAAAAGACTGAAAGGAAAAAGGAAGGAAGTTTGGTATTAGCTTCAAAGCTGCACAAGATGTGAAACCACTGAATAACAGTCAATCTCCCCCCCTAACCTTTCACTCTGAAAAGGAGAACAGCTTAGGTGACCGATGACTCACTTTTTTTTTTTATTCAAGCTTTCACTGTCAATGTTAAACGTTAAAGTCTGGACTACAACAATCATGCCGTTCAGGAATGTTTGTCGTCTCTTTGTGAGTGTCATCATTTACATCACAGGTATCACAGATTATTTATTTGTGCCTATTTAAGAATGAAAGTAACCATAGCTAATCCTACTACATGATTTATAGATGACAACTTTGAGTTCAGATTAGTTCCTAATGTAAACTACAGAATATCTCTCTCTTTTTGACAGAAAGGTTTTTTTCTAAAGAAAGTTTCTGTTTAAGGTGTTAATGGAGGACAAACCAGGACCTGTGCTCTCAAAGGTTCATCACTGGATCTGCACTGCTCACATCAACATCTGACTTCAAGCAGAAAATGGTCACTATCCAATGGAAGGGAAATTATGTTCAGAGTGAGCTCTCTGTGGATGGACAACGTGTAACGTACAACATGTCTGAAGGGAAAAACCCAACGTTAACCATCAATGATCTAAGAGAGAGTGATGCAAACGCTTACTGCTGTATGAAGACTACAGACAGTCCACAACTCTGTTGGCTCAACAGAATTACTCTTCAAGTTGTTGCAGGTACAGTGACTTTTACTCATTTATTACTTTCCAAATGACATCATTGTATAAGTTGTTGTCCATCATCCTCTCAGAGCTGCAGGTAAAGGTGATTCCTGCCACAGAGGGACAGACAGTAACACTGATGTGCAGCAGCAGCTGTCCTCTGACTGAAAAGCCTGCAGCCTACATCTGGTACAAGAACAGAGAGTTTCTCTATGAGGACTGGTCTCCCTGGTACCAAGAGCTGCTCAGCAGTGAGGAAGCAGTCACATACTCCTGTGCTGTCAAAGGCTACGAGGATTTCAGAGCCCCTGAAGTCTCCGTGGGTGAGTCATGATGTTTATTCTGCTATATTATTTGACAATAAATAAATTTGATATGAACAGAAATCTCAATTCTAAATATAAAAATAATCTTGTTACAAATATTTAATTGCATTACTTTTTCTTCAGATTCCATCACAGCAACCTGCTTCAGTGTTACTTATGCTTATGGAGACATGTGTTCTTATAAACAGACATCAGTGGATGAGCCGTGCTCCATCACATATCCCAGAGGTGAAGTTGTACAACAACAACACCACCAAAACTCACATGTCAGATTTGTTGAGTCCAACATTTGTATGAATTATATAAACTTTATGAATATATCTATGCACAGTAACAGGAAGTGTATTTATCTTTTATCAACAGAGCTTCATGTTCAAAGGACTTCTTCCATTTCTGGGTTTGTTACACTGGCTTGTAGTACAAGATGTAACCTGACAGACCCTCAGACTACCTACCTCTGGTACCACAACAAACAAAGCTATTATGAGAATCAACATTATTCAGTTCAAAACTCTTCAAGAGGCACATTTTCTTGTGCAGTTAAAAGCCACAAACATCTTCAATCTCCAGAAGTTTGTATGTGTTAAAAAAAAAATTATTGATTCACTGACATCCTGAAATATAGACCAGTCAGTCATTTCATAATCAATCTATATTTCAGGTGTTCAGGATGAAAACTGCTGGAGAGTGAATTATGTCAGCAGGAGAATCTGTGCTCTGGAAGGATCTTCAGTCAACATCACAAGTGAATACTCACATCCTGATAACACGAAGTCAGAGTTTAAATGTTGGAGTAAAAAATGGAGAAAAGATAAAGTGGAAGTTGAAGAGCTGATTGAGGCTGCAGGTCATGTGGAGTATCAGGACAACATGAAGAACCAACACATCCTGACCATCAAAAACCTGAAGAAGAATGACTCAGGAGGATACACATTCAGATTCAAGAGAGATCATGAAGGATGGACACAGTCTGATCTGCCTGGAGTCTTTTTGATTGTCACAGGTAAATCTAAACTCTTCACTCAGCAGACTTTACTCATTAACAGGACTGTGAAAATATTCCATTACAGAGCAAGGATCAAAAGCAAACAGACATTTTCCTTTTGTAGAAAAATTCACCCTTTCAGTGTTTTTTGTTTGTACAGTCAGATCAAGTGAAAAAAAACATCATTTTTGTCTTTTAAAATATATAAAACTATTTTATAATCTTGATCAAATATTTTCTAATGAGCACTTTGCTATATATATCAAATACACACAAATATTCATTTTCCTATTCACAGAAATTAAGAAAATGATAGTCATTAAAGTTTCATGTTGGATTGAGCAAATATCACAAGGTGGAATATTAAAAAAACATCTATATAACCCACACGTAACCTAGAACAGTAACAATAATGGCATGAATAGCTGAAAAGGAATTAATAACCCCCAGTTGTCAGACAAATACAATGAAATAAAGCAAACATCCCTGTAAAATGTCACAGAAATGAAGAACTGAGCTTCAGTAAATTTTATGTTTTTTCACTTAAAATATGGCATTACTCTCTAAACATGATTTAAAAATGACACTGGCGGTTTCTGGAGTCTAATAATAATAATAATTATTATTATTATTGTATGTTCTTCTTTCAGAGCTGAGAGTGAAGATGAGTCCTTCTGCAGTGGTGACAGAGGGTCAGAGAGTCACACTGACCTGCAGAACCAGCTGTCCTCTGACTGACAACACAAACTACATTTGGTACTTGAACAGTCGACCTCTGACCCCGAGAGAGAACCAGAACAAACATCTGATCCCAGACCCAGTCAGCAGGGAGGATGCAGGAAGCTACTCCTGTGCTGTGAAAAGCAACAAAGATATCAGCTCTGCTCCAAAGACTCTCACTGTCCAAAGTATCACAGGAACATGGACACCAGCAGCTGCAGGAGTTTCTGCTGCTCTGCTGGTTTTAATACCTCTCACTGTCTGCTGGTGCAGGAGGTAAGCTACACTGTCTCATCTGTCATACCTGTCATGGTTAAACTGTGATATGAAACAGGGTGGCAGTAGCTCAGGAGCTAGAGCAGGTCATCTGTTGATCAAAAGGTTGGTGGTTCGGTTCTTGCCTCCCTCAGTCTGCATGCCAAATATCTTTGGGCAGAATACCAGCTCCCACTTGCTCTCCGATGCATCCATCACAGTATGAATGTGTATGCTACTGAGAAAGCATAGAGTGAATGTGGCATGTTGTATAGCGTGCTTTGAGTACTCCAGGAGGGTAGAGAAGCGCTATCTAAAAAATCACTACATTTACCAAATGTTTTAACATTTTATTTATTTATTTTTGTGCAATAGAAAAAAGAGGACTTCCAGTCAGTCTCCAAGACAAGAAACTTCAGATAACAAACAGGTTAAAAAAACCTCTCATTTTCTCTTCACAGGAAAAATAATTTATTCTCCATCACAGAAAAAAAACTTTAAAGTCATTCATCATGCTTTTTTTCTCACTTACATCCTAACCTCTTGTAGCCTTTTGTCACTGGAGCTCACCACCTACCTCGATCATGTTTCTACTCAACAGTTGTATTTTTTTTTATGTGACTAAAACACATTCACATTATGACACAGTGTCATCAGCTGCATCTGCACACATCTAAAGCTCTTTTGGGGAGGAGACCACTGAACTGTTATCCATAAAAAAATTCTCACCATCCTCTGCACGAATTGCTAGCCATTAGGACTGCAGCTATTGGTTATTTTAGTAATTCAGTATTTCATCAATTATTCCATAGATTAATTGAATAATAAGAAATACTTTTAGCTTCATTAATGACAATAATAAATAAAAAAATGTGTTTTACTGGATACAAAGAATGAAAGGAAAAAAAAACTAACCTATTTAAATCTGATAGATATCATACATCAAAACGTTTTGCAAAATGTACAACGTTTGCAAAAAAGTAATTTCTTTATTTGAATGAGGCAAAAACTGAATCCTTAGTGTTAAATAACCCAGTGCTCATATCATTTGTCTTCTTTCTGTAGATGCACCCTGGTCCCATTTGTGAAAACATCTCAGCTCATTACAGCAGAATGCAGGTTAATATTAAACATCAACAAGATTTCTACTCCAAAGAAGCTGATCTTCATGCCAGCGAAGCTGAGCTCTATGCCAAGGAAGCAGAAGTCGACAAAATTGAAACTAATATCTACTGCAGCATCGAATCGTTGTGATTTAACTAAAAAAAAATCATTTAAAGGGAGCATTTACTGATGGGGATAATAATGAACTATCACAGAAGGGACACCACAACTGATAAGTAGAGAGTAAAAATCATACATCATAGTGGAAAATAAAATACAAGAGTAAGAAAAGTAGTAGTGTGTAGAAAAATAGAAATGCTGCAGCTGATGAAATGTGTTGTACATGTCCTGCAAAGTACAACACAACTTCAAATTATATGCACATGCAAGCTGAACTACTGTACTGGATGGTTTAGAGCTTTGGCAAAATGTCTGTAAAACTGAATCGATGAAACATTAAAATCATCGTGCTGGCATTTTTCTCTCTTCTTCTGGACCACAAAATAGCTCCATCACTTTACGTACCTCCGCCTTTATACTGCCCGCCCTGAAAAGTTTTTATTAAAAATATATCTGTCTCCTCCGCTTGCTCACAACTTCTATGGGGAGAGAAAAAAAAATTGCACAAATACATGACAGGTGTGCCATTCTTCCCAGTGGTGCTGCTCCAACACTGCCCTTCCTCTCCTTCTGACAGCCAGCCACAAACCGCACCCAGCTGCCATATACCTTAATGCCGCCAACAGAGGAAGTCAGCCATAGCCATCTGTGCCCCCAGCATCTGTACTACCTAAAATGTTTTTGAAAATGTGGTTGAACCTTTACAACATCACATGGTCTGAACAGACGATGAATGGGCACCCCAGCACGTAATAGCGTGAAGAGCTGACCAAACACTCTTTTTCCACAGAGTTATAGTGACGTTCATGCTCTGACAGTTTCCAGAGTGCTTGCTTCAGCCTCTCATATGTGACTTGCCATCAGTCTGTCCCCTGAACCAGATCTAAGCCAATTTTCCACGTGAGGTCAGTCAGGGGATTGGCTAGAGCCACAGAGTTCAGGATAAACCTCTGGTTGTACCCACCCAGCATTAGGGACTGCCTCCCCTATTTTTTTGCCCTTGGCCACAGGCAGGCCATGTTGGCATCTGCTTTGTCCATTTGTCGATCTGGGCCACCCCTTCAGAAGAGGCAGCAAGTGCACAGTCCATTCCTCCATTGACCACTTGAATGGTGTTGCTGTCTCCTCAAACATCTCCATAAAGAAAAATACACCATTTGCTTCTTTCATTTTGAATAGTGTGGATTTGGCAAATGGCATCACTCACCCAGCTGACCATTTCCCAGACAGCAACCTCTGCAACACCTAGATCTGTCTATGCCCGACTACCTGCAGTGGGTCCAAGTGCTGTCTGGTCACTGCTGCCTTCTCCTTGTGGATGGCAGCTTCCTCTACCAACATTTCCTCCAGAGCACTCCCTGTGAAAAAAAACAACACATTAGTAGATCAGATGTGAAAGGTGAAGCCCAAAGAGGTCCCAGTGGTGGAGTATTATGAGCTGTTGCCCTCAGAACTGGAAGAGGCTTCAGTAGAACCACAGGTACATCTCTCTCTCTCTCTCTCTCTCTCTCCTTCTCTCCCCCCTCTCTCAGTCTCTCTCTTCAAGGACAAGTGAACATCAAAACCATTATCCAGGATGAAACAACAAAGATCCATGAGTACATCAGGAGATGGCCACAGTCCACAGTTCACATGCTTAGTGAATCCTTAAGGCAGCGGAAACCTGAGAAAGAGCAAGAACAAGAACTATCACAGACGGAAAGGCTCCTGCAAAGTTTCTGTTCCAAACACCAAAAAAAGTCCAAGAAAAGGCCGTGGGTGGCAACGGGAGGTTTGTTTTAGAATGCACTTCTGACTCCATTGTTTTAAAATCATATGTTGTTTATTTCGTGCAAAATTATAAACAAAAATCAACCAAATAACTTCTTAAAACTTAAAATTAAACGAAAGTTAACTTAACTTGCTTTAACAACTTCAAAGGTGATCAAAAAATCATTTCCTAACCCTCCCGAGTTCCCATCAGACATTTGGCAAACAAAAAAAAAACATCCTTACCACACCCCTCCAGGGTGCTCTTAATCCCGTGATTAATGGGAGGGTCCATAAGCCAATAAACCAATCACTTTCCAAAACCTTTTCTAATAAAATGAATTACAAATTTACATAACAAAAGTAGGTCAGCATATTCTTACAACTTTAAAGAAAAAAGAAAAATTAATACAAATTGCGTTTTATAAACATTCAACAAAATGGCCACAACATGCACCTGGGGTCTTACCTGCTTGTATCTTGCAGGGTATAAGGTATAACGTGTATGTAGTATTCAATTTGTCTCTTTACTTTCTAGTATAACTAAAGTATGTAAGTCATGTAACTATCTACTATTTCCCAACACACAGAGGACAAGAGAAAACAGACAAAACTGAACTCAACTGGTCTGCATTGTTGAGAAAAGTATAAGACACAATATTTTAACACAGATGTGACAATAATTAACCCTTACCTGTTAGGAAGACACGCAGATAAGCAAATTCATTATTAAAAAGCATATTAGCATTTTAACTATGTGGTTTTTAACAAGCAGCAGTCAATGCATACATAAACCTATTTGAGCACGACGGAAAAAAACCTATCAAAAATATGAATAATATTTTACCTGACCCAAACGTAAAATTTTCACAAATATCCAAATATTCTTTTGTAACAAAGGTAGGACTGTGAAAGTACTGAACAATTTGTAATGTAGCTTGGCACTCAGAAGTTTAGGCGACAGATTCCTTCACAATTTATTGATCTGATGACCAAAGTGTTAAATCAAGCTTATGACCATAGGTGAAGATAAGAACGCAGCTCAGAGAGTAAATTGAGATCTTTGCTTTTACACTCAGCTCTGTCTTCACTTCAAACTGGGAGTTTAAGATCTTCTGAACCAGGGCCTCTGTCAGATGTCTCCAGCTCAGCTCCTCTCCTCACCTGAGTGTCCAGACCATACAACCGCAGATCCTCAAGCTGTTTATTGAGGTCAGTATCTCTCAACCCAAGAAACTAATTCAGGCTCCCTCCCCAGTGTCCCGAGAGGTGACATTTCATGTCCCACTCATCAGCCACTGATAGCTCTGATCACCGTCCGACAAACAATAATTTCATGAAAGCATATTTTAATAAAGGGCTTTGCAAATATAGCTATTAACTTTTCGACAGTCCCGCCAGGCACACGACCTGGCCACCCGTGTATCTGGCAGGGAAAGTACCTCCAGGACACTCAGGCCCACCCGAGCCCAGGCTTCTCATTGAGAAGAGGGTGTCAATTGCATTCAGGGAACAGATGATGATCAAATTCATTATTGATGAGATAGCAGAGTAAAGTTACAGCAAATGGAAAGTGCTCTGTACAAAACCTGGAGCTGTACTCAACTACAATACTTTAGACTTTTTTTTCAAAAGGCATCAACAGCACAGACACAGTGGATATCATTCACAGAACAATGTTTTCAACCAGGATGTAAACATTTTTATTTCTGCTGTTAGGTTGTTATAATTGGACATTTTCACGTTTTAAATGAGATAAAATGTTCACACTTCAAATGTTTTGTTAAATTCAATTGTTTATTTGATTGGTTGATCGTTGTTTTTCATGGGTAAGATGTTATAATACCCTGGTTCACTCAGTGACTACTCCGTCTCCTAAAAATCTTCTTTAATTCAGTTCAATTCAATCCAACAGTATTTACATACAAATGAATTGAATTGAACTGAACTAAAGAAAAAACCCAACAATCCCCTATGAGCAAGCAATTGGCGACAGTGGGGAGGAAAAACTACCTTTCAAAAGGTAGAAACCTCCGGCAGAACCAGGCTCAGGGAGGGGCGGCCATCTGCCACGACCGGTTGGGGGAGGGTGGAGCCCATGACAAAGTTATACACAACTAAATATTAAAGCAAATATGCTTTAAAATGGGTGTTTTGGCACTGGAAGTGACTGATAATATTTAGTTGTATAATACTGTGATTTTATAGGAGACGGAGTGGAAGTCACTTAAGTGAATAGTCTCCAAAACCAGTTGCGCTCCTTTTTCTTTTTTGGTTTTTGTTTTGGCACTTGGTCATCTCGGGCCTCTGGACTTTCTGGTTTGGTAGCGCTGGCCTCCTCTTTTTCTGGCTGATTCTCCTGGAGTGTCTCGTTTTGGGCTGGAGAATTTTCAGGATTAGCAATGTTGGACTGGTCTTCTTGCTTTTTTATTGTCTCTTGCAGAGACAGCAAAAACTCCTGAAGTGTGATCTTTTCTTCCTCTGTTTGCCCGAGTTGGTTGCAGATTGTTGTGTTCTCCAGGTTTTGCTCCACGATTTCCTGGTGGGAAGCTTTGGTTTTCTCCAGCTCTTCTTTTAAATTTTGCACCTTTAAATCATTTTTTCACAAAGAGCTTCACTGGTGCTGAGTTTGTCTTTCAGCTCAGCGAGCTCACAGTTGGCTCTTTGTTCCTGATCTTTGCGCTTTGCAACTTCCTTTTCAAGATTCTTTTGAGTTTTGAGGAGCTGCTCACGGAGTTGTTCGATCTCTTCTTGCTGTTTTTTGCACTGGACCTCCAACTCAGCTTCTCGAACAGTTTTTACGTCTGTAGAGTCTGTGTGTGGAGCTTCTGCAGTTTGTGTTGAAGTGTCCACTCTCAGCTCTGCAGCTGTGACAGCTGTGTTGCTGTCTTGAACAGGAGCCTCACTTACCTCAGGGGTGAAGTTCTCCTCGGGTGTCTTTCTACGAGCCTCTTCCAGCTGTTTTTGGAGTTCAAGGATGGTTTTTTGAGCGTTTTGTCTGCAGCACTGTAGCTGCAGGCGAACCCAATCATTCTGAGTTTTAGCTGCAGCAGCTTTGTGGTTTGCAGCTGTCATTTTATAAAGATTGGTTTTGCACATGTGCTGAGCCTCCTGCAGGTGGAATCTCAGCGCACCCAGTTCATCAGTCTCATTGTATGGACGACTGCCATCATTTGGTGTTAAGTGAGGCTGTGGCTGAGGTGGCCAATCGTTGGTGTTATGGTCAGGATGGGGCTGATGTGGCACAGGCCCTCGTTTTGGCAAAAACCATGGATTTTGCCAGTGTTGCCCAGGCCCATTATTGGGTGTAAAGGGGGTATTGGGCTGATGTTGCACAGGCCCTTGTTTTGGCAAAAACCATGGTTTTTGCCAGTGTTGCCAAGGCCCATTATTGGGTTTAAAGTGGGCATTGGGCTGACGTTGCACAGGCCCTCGATTGGGTCCAGGGTTTCTGGCTCTGGGGTTTGGGTTTGCATTTTTCTGCATCTTCTTCTTGTTTGCACCCTTTGGTTTGGCAGCATCAGATGGAGTCCCCTCATTTGGTGCCTTGTTTTTCCCTCTTGGGTTTGGGTTTTGCTGCTTAGGGCTAACAGCGGCCAATGAGGTCCCTTCCTGGGGATCAAGGTTTTGCTGCATATGTTGCATTTTTCTTGTCTTTTGTCTTACAATGTCGAATGATATTTTTTTCTATTCGATCGGGGTTTGGGTTTGGGTTTTGTTGCATACACTTAACGTGTCAAATCTTTGTCTAAAGGTTGGCTCGTGGTGTGTTCCTATACAGTTGCACAGTTCTGAGACATACTGAGAGCACGCTGGTGTTCTACTTAAGGACTTTTGATAGAATGTTATTGCTCAATTTCCCTTTGATCCTTTGATCTGGAGTGTGATGTCAGGGAGTGCAAATGGAGTGTGATGTCATCCACTTAGAATTCAAAATGTGATGTCATCAACTTAGCAGAGAGTCTTGTTTTTCTTTGAAATAGAATTCTACCAAACTTAAATAAAAGTCTTTAACTTTGTACGAGACGTTAAATTCCCAATCGAAAGGCCAAATGTACCCGAGAACTTCAGGAGAAGATTACACAAATAGCTCAGAAGCTTCAATAAATGCTTCCGGATCAACATGTTTTCTATATACACCTTTGGGATGTTGCGTCTTCAAAAAATAAAAATGAAATGACTGAGCCTCACACAGGCTTATTTCTGCTGCTTGTATCCGTGATCTCGTTCTTTCCATCTTTAAATCAAGCTGATGACCATAGGTGAAGATAAGGACGCAGCTCAGAGAGTAAATTGAGATCTTTGCTTTTACACTCAGCTCTGTCTTCACTTCAAACTGGGAGTTTAAGATCTTCTGAACCAGGGCCTCTGTCAGATGTCTCCAGCTCAGCTCCTCTCCTCACCTGAGTGTCCAGACCATACAACCGCAGATCCTCAAGCTGTTTATTGAGGTCAGTATCTCTCAACTCTAGACACTAACTCAGGCTCCCTCCCCAGTGTCCCGAGAGGTGACATTTCATGTCCCACTCATCAGCCACTGATAGCTCTGATCACCGTCCGACAAACAATAATTTCATGAAAGCATATTTTAATAAAGGGCTTTGCCAATATAGCTATTAACTTTTCGACAGTCCCGCCAGGCACACGACCTGGCCACCCGTGTATCTGGCAGGGAAAGTACCTCCAGGACACTCAGGCCCACCCGAGCCCAGGCTTCTCGTTGAGAAGAGGGTGTCAATTGCATTCAGGGAACAGATGATGATCAAATTCATTATTGATGAGATAGCAGAGTAAAGTTACAGCAAATGGAAAGTTAATTTTTTCTGCATGAAGCTTTTAAGTAACTTCAGTTCTTTTCATAAATAGAAAATAATTATTACTTTTTAAATTTTTAACCCTTTAAACACCAGTTTGTTTGTCCACTGCACTAGCTGGAAGACAAACTTAAATTTCACAATTTTATATAATTGCAGTGCTACTGGAATTTCTTGTATTATTAATAGTAGAGTCTGGGACATGTAATTGATTCACATCAACATTGATTATAATGCATTGTTATTTTTGTGCAGGGAGAGCAAAAACATAAAAACTCCCTCTCAGCTTGTTCGTGGCCAAAAATGGCCACCCCTTGTTTACCTTTACAAAATGCTATAAAATTCATATATATTAAGAAAAATTTCCACTTTTTTTGACTTGATTTTTTAGATTTGCATCAGTGCTGTTCATGAAAATCAAAATTTCATTCAAATTCAGAATTTTAACCCTTTAAATACCAGTTAGATCACATAATCCTAGGAACTCATAAATGGAAAAGATCACAAAACCCCATTTTTTTTCCAAATAAAACATGTCATCTGATTTATTTTCTAACCATGATGTAGGTTAGATGCATAGCAATAATTAAAAGTATCAATGACTTGTATGCATCTTTGTTTTTTTGTGCAGTGACAGAAAAACAAAAAAACTCCCTCTCAGCTTGTTTGTGGCCAAAAATGGCCACCCCCTGTTTACATTTACAAAATGCTATATAATTCATATATATTAAGAAAATTTTCCACTTTTTTTGACTTGATTTTTTTAGATTAGCATCACTGCTGTTCATCAAGACCAAAATTTCAATCAAATCCAGAATTTTAACCCTTGAAATACCAGTTAAATCACATAATTTTAATGATTTAAATAGGGATAAAAGCATACAATCCCCATTTCTTTCTAAATAATACATGCAAACTGATTTATTTTCTAACCATGATGGAGGTTAGATGCATAGCAATAATTAAAAGTATCAATGAGTTTTATGCATCTTTGTTTTTTTGTGCAGTGACGGAAAAACAAAAAAAATCCCTCTCAGCTTATTCGTGGCCAAAAATGGCCACCCCCTGTTTACGTTTACAAAATACTATAAAATTCATATATATTAAAACATTTTTCTACTTTCATCGACTTGATTTTTTAAATTAGCACCAGTCCTAGTCATGAAAACCAAAATATAATTCAAATTCAGATATAATACCCTTTGAATCATAGCTGGACTGGCCATCGGGCATACCGGGCATTTGCCTAGTGGGCCGATGGTAATTTTTCGTTTTAAATGGGCCGATGTTTTGTTGTTGTTGTCTTTTTTTCTGTAACAGTGTAAACAGTGAAAGGTGGCGGATTGGACAGATGCTGGCAGACGTGTAAAAATAACTCAATTGTTTGGTAGTGGCTATGGTGGAGCTTTCACAGATTCAGTAAAATTAGCAAGTGGTGGAGGCCAGCAGGTGGATGGGGGAAAGGGGAGGCGGAGGTGGAGAGACCCAAGGCGGCTGCCGGTCCGACTGTCAGGTGAAATGAGCTTCAGGTAAGAAGTTATGACCTGCAGTCTATCTGGGTCAGATATAAACCAAGTTTTGGTGTAGTCAAAGGAGCTTGCAAAGAAAAGCGTCTGGACTTCTTTAAGTTGCTTGAAGACGTTTCACCTCTCATCCGTGAAGCTTCTTCAGTTCTAAGGTCAAATGGTGGAGAGTCCCAGATATAAACCTAGTGGGAGTATCCCCCCACAGAGGGACAAAAGGACCCCCTGATGATCCTCTAATCGCCTGAGCCAAGGTGTGAAACTGGGTGTGGGTCCCAATCAGCCAGAGTTTTGGGTGAGTTCATTGTGAAACCTGGCCCCACCTTATCATGCGAATTCCTGAGGTCAGATGGCCCAGGATGTGAGTGGGCGTTAAGGCGTCTGGGGAGGGAACTCAAAACTGGATTATAGATGGCAGAGAGTTGGTGTCGTAAACCACCGCCTCTGTTCAAAGATGGTTTGCTCACAGTGGACATAGATGGCTTCTTTCACTCCTCTTTCAAACCATCTGTCCTCTCTGTCCAAAATGTGAACATTGGCATCCTCGAAAGAGTGACCTTTATCCTTAAGATGCAGATGGACAGCTGAGTCTTGTCCTGTGGAGGTGGCAAGCTCCTTTGACTACAATGACCTGGATGACTGAGAACCTTCACAGACAAGTTTTGGTGTAGTTTATTTTCATTGTGCTAACTTTTTACAGCCAGTTACAATAACTCGTACTGTGTACTAGCTAGCATGACGGAGTTTCTATACAGTTGGGTGGGTGCTATATGTTACTGGTGAACTTTATTTTATTCATATGGTTAGTTAGTAGAGTTGCCTACCATCCTGTAAAAAACGGAATCCTCTGGTATTCACAGTTAATATTAAGCATTTCACATTGAGCTGAAAATAAATGCGATTTGTCCCGTACTTCAGCTACTATTAAAAAAAAGACAAAAAGCTGGAGTTATTCTGTGTCTTTACGCTGTCAGCTGCCTCTTCTTCTCTCATTCTCCCCCCTCCCTCTCCTGCTGCTACTTCAATCGTGAAACTGATCAATGATCAGCTGATCGGCGTTTCTGCCGCCTCTCTCCTGTCTCTCTTGCTTGTTTATCTCCCACTTTGCGCCAGAAAGAGGAAACTAGTGGAGGTCGGGTTAAACAGCAGCAGCGCCTTTAAACTTGATAAGCTGTTGTTAGAATTTATTTAATATTACTTTCTAGTATCAGCTGATGTTTGTTGGAGCCGTAAAAGCTGCTGGTCATGATATCGGTTTGGTTATCTGGTGAGAGGGAAACATGAAGAAGAAACCAGGAGATGTCCTTACTGAATCATCAGAGCTGAACAGGTGATGGAGAAACAGGTTTACCTTTTAGGTGACATGAATGGGTTAAAGTAAAGCTATGAACTGTTTCTGAGAGACAAATAACACCAGGATTCTTTTCTATGTAGCTGACAGCTGGTAACTGTGCAGGGGCAGGTCTAGCAAAGTTTTGCCATGGGGCCAGGTAGAGCATTAAATGGTAAATGGCCTGCATTTGTATAGCGCTTTTCTAGTCCTTAAGGACCCCAAAGCGCTTTACACTACATTCAGTCATTCACCCATTCACACTCACATTCAGTCATTCACCCATTCACACACTGGCGATGGCAAGCTACATTGTAGCCACAGCTGCCCTGGGGCGCACTGACAGAGGCGAGGCTGCTGGACACTGGCGCCACCGGGCCCTCTGACCACCACCAGTAGGCAAACATGGGGTTAGTATCTTGCCCAAGGATATTTGGCCTGCAGCCAGGAGGCAGCCTGCGATCAAACCACCGACCTTCTGATTAGTGGCTGACCTGCTCTGCCACCTGAGCTACAGCCACCCAATTAAAGGGAAAGGGGGGCACAAAGAAATACTTTTCTTTCTTATTCTCATTTAAAATTTCTAGCTTTTAACAAATAATTATCTGAATCTTACAACCAAAGTTTTCATGTGATGTCAAATTTATAGAAATCCATTATTGTACATAGTAAGTTTTTTTCAGGGTCCCAACATAATTTCTTCAGAAGAAAGTACTGTACATGATGCCAGTATTTTCCCACATTTTCTAGATACTGTACTAGTACTTTGTGTAAAATGCCATCAAAAAGTCAGTTAAGTTTTATTCTTTCTCACCTGTCTTTCTGTCTCCTTTCACTTTTAAAAGGTTGCCATGTTAGAAAACATATTTTGCCCTGCCATGCTGTTTATTGATGTGGTAAATAAATAGTTTATGAAAATTATCACTAAATCTGTCATTTATTATTTTTAATATTCAGTAATGGTCATGTCTCACCTCTAGTCTGCTCTGTCTTAATTTCAGGTTTCCACCATATGTTGTAGATAGTTCAGGAAGTTAACTCAACCAAGCAGTCTTTGGGTTTCGGCTAAGTACTGTTTAGAATACCAGAATAGGGAGCCTCCACCCTCCAGTCCCTCCTGCTCAGACTATGAAAACTTCCAGATGGTTCCCACTCTGGAGACCTCCTACCTTGCGCGGGCTGCAAAGAACGAGTTCCTCAACTTGGTGCCTGATATTGAAGAAATGCGACCAGGGTGAGTAATGCCATATTAACCTAAATACTGTCACTAAGACATGTGTCTCACAGACCAAATGTAAGTCGACACTCATGTTCTCTAGTTCAAGCAGAAATGATGTGGATTGATTCAAATTCCTGAGCCTGGATGATTTCAGCTGGAAACAAACCAACTCTGCTTCTTCCTCAGAAAAACAAGCGCTCTCTTAAAAAAAAAATAAATGAATGAAATCACTTCTTTTCAGATCTGTTGTGTCCAAGAAGGGTTTTCTAAGCTTCATGGAGCCTCGCTCTACCTCATGGGTGAAGCATTTTGTGGTTGTTCGCCGGCCCTACGTCTTCATCTACAACAGCAACCAGGACCCCGTGGAGCGAGGCGTCCTCAACCTCTCCACAGCACAGGTGGAATACAGCGAAGACCAGCAGGCCATGCTTATGGTTTGAGGCAGGATAGAGAAAGGCTGGATGTAACACGCTTGTCTTTAATGAGAATTCATTCAAATTGTTTTGGTGCACGTTGGCCAGTTTTGGACACATTGATTGATGAAATGGCAAATGGACTGGGATTTATCATTTGAATGAACATAAATATAATGTGATGTTTTCTTTTCAGACGCCCAACAGATTTGCAGTGTGCACAAAACATGGAGGCATCCTCCTGCAGGCCAACAACGAGAATGACATGAATGACTGGCTGTACGCCTTTAATCCTCTGCTAGCAGGAACAATAAGGTACACACACACAGACACACACGCACCTCTCACACCACAGTCAAACGTACAGCTTCTGCACCCTTCAAAAACATTCCCTTCTCCTCACAACGTAAAACTCTCCCCACAGATCTAAGTTGGCGAGGAAGAACTGAGCGGGCGGAGCGGTACGCGGGAAAACCACCGCTTCCATCCTTTATGAAAAGCCTTTGAAAATACCGAAAATACCAAGTGTTAAAACGTATTAATCATTGTGATTCTTGACGGTTTTCTCTTGTAAGTAGACTTGTGGCTTAAGTCTCTTTTCATGCGACTCAAACGTTTAAGTTCCTCAGAACTTTTACCTCCCTGCTTCCCTCCAGCAACCCCGCTGCCAACTTAGCTTTCCTCCTCTCTATTCCCTCCCCTCAGCTTTTTGTGTTTTTGTTTCGATGACAATGTTTGGGTCTAATTTTGTTCCGCTTGGTTGTCATTCCCAAACTCCCCTAACTAAGTAGCATGTTGTAGTAGTCTACTTGTGTGTGCACGACTCTTTAGAAACTTTCGGTTTGCCAATCATCTGTACAAAAAAATGTCTCTATCAGTTTTATTTGTCTCCTGAAATGAGTTTAATTCTATTTTGGGGGTTTTTGCTGTTGGCTTTTTATTAAATTAACATGCTTGCATGATACCTGCAGCAGTCCTCAGGAGAAGACCAGGTTTGCTCAGTTTCAAACGAAAAACAAAAATTAACCAAATCAACCAGCTTACATTTGAAACCATGAAGAAAAAATCTACAGATATCTCCAAGTGACGTGTTAGTTTACGCTCTGCTACCTAAACTATAGCTGCTAATAGATTTATAGGGTATTTTTCTTCTTGCAGTGAATTTGCATCAGGCTGAACCGTCTCTGAAACAAAAACTCAAAGTGGGAATGAACTTTGACAGGAGGGCCACGCCCAATTTCCTCTGTCATCCACGTCATACTTAGATCCTCCTCAATCTGTGTACATACGCCGCCTCTAAACCCCCGATAGTGCCAGTCAGTTAGTGAGTCAGTAAAATACTGACTCACTAACAGGGTTACAAGGAGATGAGGAGGAGGACTAGGAGGATGAAAACGAACTAAGGAGAGAACTTGATTTGTACATGCAGTCTGTTCTGGGATGAGTGTGGTAGTTAACCCTCGTTTAACACATCCCTCTCTGCTCCTCTAGCTCGCTCTATCTCACTGAGAATCAGAAAGCCTTGACATTTACTGCTATTAACTTTACACTCTTGTTGTAAAGACGCAAAGAAAACACAGTGAAAAGGTTAGAAGGACGTAAGGAAAAAGAATGAATGAATGGTTTAATAGAAGGAAAGAAGTTAAAGGGACTACATATTCAAAGGTCTTATTTCTGATACTACTGTTACTTATTTCTGATTACTATGTAGTTTTAGTTTGCATTATTCTCCTGAATTAGAAGAAGGTGATAACTATTACATTTGGTAAACTGATTTGCATTACATTAGACTGTTGATTTATTGTGAATGAATGATATTGTTTTATGATGCATTATACTGCTGAGTTATAAGAAATACTGTCACAGAAAGTCATCGCCTTATTTGTCTGATTAGAAGAGAACAGAGCATACTGCCCCATCTCAGTAGGAGCAGATAAACAGGGAGCCAAGGTCGTAGCTTAGGCGCTGTGTGAGAGAAAGAATGTGAATGTTTAGGCTTTTATGATTAGGTGGGGGCCACTAGAGGCTATAAGAGTTTGATCAATGCTCCACCATTTTGAGATCTGATGCTGTCTGCTGTATGGTGTCCATCTCCCACGCGTGTATTCATTAAATCATCGTTTGACTCAACCTGGCCGGACCAGTGTTGTTATTTTGGTTTTCCTCTTGTATCCATCCCCAATATTTGAATCCGTAACACTACCCCATGAAAATATTTGCTATTTTAGTGTGAACTAAGAGAGGGTTTGAATGTAAGAGAGAGGAGGAAAAAGGAAAAGGAGACCTAAAATGTAACCCCCTGCACCTTGACTGAGGAGGTGAGTTACATTAGTGCTTCCTCTTTATTAGAAAGCGGTTTAAGTGAATTAGAAGTCTGTTGTTTTTTTGGAGGAGATCTACTCATTAGTCATGCTAGACATCCATCTGAACTCTATCAAAATAAAGGTGTATTTTAACTCATTTTTATTTTTTCTAATATCAGAGGTCTAGGACTATACAAAGTAGCTGGTGAGATCTAAAACGACAGCAAACTTATTGTGTCTTTCTTCACCTCATCACTTTTTTCTGTGTGTGTTTTTCTGTTGATGCCTTTCAAACAAAACTAGCCATGATATTTTCCACCTTCCCCCTCTGACAATTAATATCAGTTAACCAAGCCCCCTTTCAGATTTGTTCACCAAAAGAAAAGAAAAAAAAAAAAAAACGTCATTAACGCTGTTTATTATTTGTCAGACCGGTTTTATTTTCATACTTTGTAAATATCTATGTTGTATGGAGCTTGAACTAAAATGTAAATATGTTTACTGTATTTGTAATAATTATAATCCATTCACTGTACAGCATAGATGTGTCATGCAGATATCCTAATTCTGTGTATGGTAATCTTGCACCATTGAACTGTTAGTGAATGAGGCAACAATAAAAGTGGGAAACGTGCATTAGCAGATCAAGTGCTGCCTGCTTATTTCCTGCTTTATGTGAGCTTCTGCTGTAGTTTATTATGTGCTTTAGTCCCAAGAAACCACCCTTTTACTGTGGCGCACAATAAGATCTTCTGATGTTTGGTGTCATCTCCCTGTGATCTCCTGTGAACAGGTGGATTAATTCATTCCAAGTTTATGTATGTAGCACCAAATCACAGCAGGGGCTGAACACTGTAAAGACTCTAGAATAATTATGGAGGCACAACATTTAATGCTCCCATCCTTCCATCCCACACACCTAAAAGTTAGTTATATGATAAACAGCCCCGTGTTTGTTTACTTGATTTGTAAAATGCAAAGTGGTGACGTCCTCATATGGAGACAGTTTTTTTAATAGGCCAAAACATTGTTTACAAAAATGTACATTTTATTGGGCAAAATGAGGTAAACAGTGAAGAAAAGTATGAGAAAACGGAGCATAGGATCTCCGGAGACTGTGGCAACTAGAATTATTGTATACATGTGTGTGTATTAAGGACTGACACAGACAAACAATGAATCAGACAATGAAGCAATGTCCTTTTTAAATGTTTATTTATAAACAGGATAAAACCATTCAAGTATTGAGTCATGAATAAAACATCAACCTCTGATCTGCTAATTGGGAAACAGAGGATGTCAGTGTATTTTTCAGTGCTAGTCCAAATTGAGTGAGATGACTTTACATTTGAATAGATTCGATTACAAGTTATATTTGGTTTTAATTGAATGAGTTCAATTTGATTTAAATCAAGCCAATTCACAACATATAAACTTGAAATATATGATAAGATAAAGGTTGTGCAATAATACAGAGAAAGCCCCAACAATCAAATGACCCCCTATGAGCAAGAACTTGGCAACAGTGGGAAGGAAAAACTCCATTTTTGGCAGAACCAGAATCAGGGAGGGGCCATCTGCCTCCACCGGTTGGGGTAAGAAAATGAAACTAAACTATAGGGAGACAAAGAGGAAAGATGTTTATGATATATATGAAACTTTCCGCTAGCCTTGACTAAAATATTGGTTTTGACAGGAAAGTATTGTTTCATTCATGTTTATTCCACGAGGTGGACAGCAGGAATAAAACAAACCAGATACTAAGAAATAAAGTATACAATGAAATTTTCTCGATATGCTAAAATTCCCACTGAGACTGGATAAGATTATTCTAAAACTGGTCAAAATACAATTCTCTTCATGCACAGAAATCCCACCCAGTCCCACAACCCAGGACGAATATTCCTTGTGTGTTCTTGAGCTGGACAGAAATTCCTCTTGCTGAGCGGGGTCCACGCCAGCCTCGTGTCAGGCAGACGAGGAGCCTCCTGTCCCAGTCTCATCCGTCCACTGGGCCCATCACATCCCAGCCCAGTTCGCATTCTGCATTGGAGTCCGTCGCTCGATACCACCGCAGCTCCCCTCACGTCATCACCTGTAAGTAAAAACAAATAGGAGCCAGAACCATCATCCCGGAAGCTGCCCTGGCTTATAGCCATGGCGACCCTCTCCCAACACGGCTGCACCCAGTGAACAACAGTGAGACGCTACTGACAAATGCAGGCAGTGGTATACATCTGCCCTGATGTCAGTCACACACGTTGTCTCCTACTGTCGCCGTTCCTGCTGTCGGGACTGGGTCACCACATCACACTGACCGGTCTCCAGACAAGGCGTCGCACCCCCCACGATCACGCAGCGGCTCCCTCTTTTCCACCTGGCCTTCATGCGTTCCTCTTCCAATCTAGGGCCTCTCTCCTTCCAGTGCTCAGCTTGCTTCCTTTTAATACAACCTTTAAACAGCTGAAAGGACACCTCTGGACACACCCATGCCTCAACATGTGATCACTATCAGCTAATTTTTCCCCTGCCCAGCTAATCCACAGTGGATTAAAACAACGTAAAATGACACACTAAAAACATGCGATACAAACAGAATAAAATCATGCAAATAAAAACTACACTCACAAATAGATACTAAAATCAGAAGAAAACCAAGATAAACGATGAATACAAAATTTCTAGTGTGTGCAACTCTTTCACTCTTTGATTATTTTTCATTTCTTACAATCAGAATTCTCCAATAGATTTGTAGAAGAAAATTATTTTCTTTCATGCATCACCAACTGAACCTGTTATGTTAACGTCTCAAGCTCCAGCCTAACCTCATTGAATTTTGCTTAGCAAAGTACTTTTCAACTCTAATAATTAGTAAGATTATATTTCTTATCATCTGTTGGTCGTCTGACCTGATAAACTTCAATGAACATTATGACACAGGAGTGATTGTCTCTAAAAATGGGCTCCTGCACGCTTGCAGACATTTTTCCATCACAACTTATTTATGATGAATGATTTGATAAAAAGCTGTGAAACATTACTGATAAACTTCATGTGATGTTACATTAAAGCCAATTTTCTATTAAAATCAGGGACTTTTCTAACTGACCTCTGACCTTTGAGCAGTAGTGTGTACTGTATGCTTGTATGTAACTGTATCTGACCTGGATTTTATCACCAGTTTCAAATAAGAAGCTTCTTTAAAGTCTGTCTTTCAATACAAATGAAGTTAAACTTTATCAAGGCTGATGGTAAACTGTCCCTAACAAGTCCACTTTATTGCGTGCTCATTGACTTTCTCCTATCAGAGCTGTTTAACAAGCCCACTTTATACATGCTTATTAATCTATCACGCTTATCAGTGGCTCATGGTTGCTTAAAGCCTATGTCTGAACTTGACCATAGAGGCAGAGCATCATTCAATCTTGGCAGCAGCTCCAGGATGACAAACTCCACTTTCTCTGCATCAAGACAGCTCATAACTTTTTAACAGTCTCTCCTGATAGTCTCATATCATCTGCTCTAATCAATAACCGTACACTATCATTACAATGTAGACTACAGCTCAAAAGTCTGAGGTGAATTAGAAATGTCTTGTTTTCTGAATAGACTCAAATTAGGTATCAGATTGAATCACAGCAATTTATGAAAATAATCATATAAATGCTTAATATTAACACTGATCACAAATCATGAATGATTTTAATAGAATATCTACAGAGGTGTTCAGAGAGCCATTTTCAGCAATAATCCCTCCTGTGTTCAGTGGTACATTGTCTTATCTAATGCAAGCTTAACACATTAAAGCCTAACTTATCACTCAAAACAGCTTTTTAAGAGATTTTTGCACAAACTGAAACTATTGTGGTGATTAAAGAAACAAATGTGTCTGGATCATCCCAGTGTTTGTTTTTAACCTCATGAAACCAATTTGACATTTTCCTCTAAAGGGGCTGCAACACCCAGCTGCACAAAACCTTCACTTTTTTTAACAGTTTCACTCTTTGAATATTTTTCATTTCTTACAATCAGAATTCTCCAATAGATTTGTAGAAGAAAATTATTTTCTTTCAGGCGTCACCAACTGAACCTGTTATGTCAACGTCACAAGCTCCAGCCTAACCTCACTGAATTTTGCTTAGCAAAGTACTTTTGAACTCTAATAATTAGTAAGATTATATTTCTTATCATCTCTTGGTCGTCTGACCTGATAAACTTCAATGAACATTATGACACAGGAGTGATTGTCTCTAAAAATGGGCTCCTGCACGCTTGCAGACATTTTTCCATCACAACTTATGGATGATGAAGGATTTGATTAAAGCTGTGAAACATTACTGATAAACTTCATGTGATGTTACATTAAAGCCAATTTTCTATTAAAATCAGGGACTTTTCTAACTGACCTCTGACCTTTGAGCAGTAGTGTGTACTGTATGCTTGTATGTAACTGTATCTGACCTGGATTTTATCACCAGTTTCAAATAAGAATCTTCTTTAAAGTCTGTCTTTCAATACAAATGAAGTTAAACTTTATCAAGGCTGATGGTAAACTGTCCCTAACAAGTCCACTTTATTGTGTGCTCATTGACTGTTTCCTATCAGAGCTGTTTAACAAGCCCACTTTATACATGCTTATTAATCTATCACGCTTATCAGTGGCTCATGGTTGCTTAAAGCCTATGTCTGAACTTGACCACAGAGGCAGAGCATCATTCAATCTTGGCAGCAGCTCCAGGATGACAAACTCCACTTTCTCTGCATCAAGACAGCTCATAACTTTTTAACAGTCTCTCCTGATAGTCTCATATCATCTGCTCTAATCAATAACGGTACACTATCATTACAATGTAGACTACAGCTCAAAAGTCTGAGGTAAATTAGAAATGTCTTGTTTTCTGAATAGACTCAAATTAGGTATCAGATTGAATCACAGCAATTTATGAAAATAATCATATAAATGCTTAATATTAACACTGATCACAAATCATGAATGATTTTAATAGAATATCTACAGAGGTGTTCAGAGACCCATTTTCAGCAATAATCCCTCCTGTGTTCAGTGGTACATTGTCTTATCTAATGCAAGCTTAACACATTAAAGCCTAACTTATCACTCAAAACAGCTTTTTAAGAGATTTTTGCACAAACTGAAACTATTGTGGTGATTAAAGAAACAATAAATGTGTCTGGATCATCCCAGTGTTTGTTTTTAACCTAATGAAACCAAGTTTCCATTTTCCTCTAAAGGGGCTGCAACACCCAGCTGCACAAAACCTTCACTTTTTTTAACAGTTTCACTCTTTGAATATTTTTCACTTCTTACAATCAGAATTCTCCAGTAGATTTGTAGAAGAAAATTATATAACTTTTAACAGTGTCTCTCTGTACTCATACTTCTATACATTCTTCTGTAATCGATAATTATACGCTATCATTGTAATCAATCTACACTACAGCTCAAAAGTTTGAAGTCAATTTTCACCTGGTTTATAATCATGTGTTTGGTCCACACATCAGTGTCTAAAAAAATGCTCATTTTTATCTGTGTCTATCATCAAAATTTGAGTTGATTGCAATCTCTCCCTAACAAGTTCACTTTATTGCATACTCATCAATCTCCTCTACAGCTCAGCTAACTGAAGTCAGTTAGAAACGTCTTTTTATCTTAAAAAAAACCAAGATTCTTTTTTATATTTTGTAAATTGGTTTTGATTTATTTGGTTTTGCAAATAAATATAATTGCTTAAAACTTGCATTGATCACCAATTATGATTAATGTTTGATAAAATATTTGCTGGTGTGTGGATTACAACAATAATAGCGAGTGTGCAGATTATATTACCTTCCCTCAGTTTATCACATTAAATCTCATCTTACTAGTGACCCAGCAGTTTTTCCAAATACAACTGCACTAACCAACATCATTTTTTCAAGTAATATAAAAATCATTTTTATATATTACCTTTTTAAACATTCCATTTTTTCTTTCTAATGTCATTAAATCAAGTTTGCACATTTTTATAACAACATTTGGACCTCCAGATCTTTTTAGCTTTCAGTTTTTTCTCAGTGTCACACATGGATTAGTTTTCATCTCTTTCACTAGGAAAGTCAAATCTTCAGACCTTAAAGCAATCTTTGTTTCTTTCAATCATCCTAATATTTTTAATCTCCTGTAATATAATTGCAGTTAACCAGAGCTTAGCTACTCTGATCTAGAGTGATTTTGGGGGTTTGGATTTGTTTTTCACAGGTGCAGAGCCTTTTTCTACAAAATTCCGAATAAACTGCATCTTTTAAAAGTACCATTAACCATGTAGACTGACAAGTAACTAACCATGTAACACAGTGATCAGTAGAGAAGAAAGAAAATAACCCATTTCAACATTTCTAGTTCAGATCAAAATTATTGATCTGATTAAGGAAACAGTAAATTTGGCCACATTATTGTCCTGATCCTCCAGTTTTCCCTTTCCAATGTGACTAAATACAATTCAACTGTTTTTTTTTTAAATAAAAGCAGATGCACATCCATATATTTCTTACAGTAAGAATCCTCCAACAACCTTTCAAAAGAAACATTTTTTGTCTTTCCTCAATTTTGAGAGTAACTGAAGCCACAAACCTGAAGCTCGAGACCCCAAACTAACCAAATTTAATGTTTCCTTAATCAGCACAGTAATTTTTAACTCTTTGTGTGTTATGTTTACTCACAGTTTTGATGCTTGCTTCTTTGACTTGATCCACCATCGCTCTGCTGTTTTCTCCTCATGCTTCTCCTTCATGCGTCCTGTCCTCAAATATAATCCAACCTGCCTCCTTGTTTCCTCCTTGACTTGTATTTGCAAAATTTCCAGTTAAATTAAGAGAAATCCAGAAAAGTTTTCCTGCTTCAAAAGCTCTTCCAGTTGCCTGTCTTCTTGTCCTCCTTTAAATGTGCATTTTTCTACATTTGTATTTATTTGACTTCATATTGCCATGACAACATAGCACAGAGCATCATGGTAGATTAAGGCAGGGGGTTCTGTCCTCTGCAGAAATGCTGGTGTTCCATAGTGATGTAAAAGTATGTTAATAATCTTTAAACAGACACTCACGGATCCTGTAAGAGCAGGAATTTAACTGCAAACCCTCACAGTCCCCATCAGCTGGACTGGCCATCGGGCATACCGGGCATTTGGCCGGTGGCCCGATGGTAATTTTTTGTTTTAAATGGGCCGATGTTTTGTTGTTGTTGTCTTTTTTTCGTAACCGTGTAAACAGTGAAAGGTGGGGATTGGACAGATGCTGGCAGACGTGTAAAAATAACTCAATTGTTTGGTAGTGGCTATGGTGGAGCTTTCACAGATTCAGTAAAATTAGCAAGTGGTGGAGGCCAGCAGGTGGATGGGGGAAAGGGGAGGCGGAGGTGGAGAGACCCTAGGCGGCTGCCGGTCCGACTGTCAGGTGAAATGATCTTCAGGTAAGAAGTTATGACCTGCAGTCTATCTGGGTCAGATATAAACCAAGTTTAGGTGGAGTTTATTTTCGTTGTGCTGACTTTTTACAGTCAGTTACAATAACTTGTACTGTGTGAGCTAGCATAACGTTTCTATACAGCTGTTTGGTTGCTATGATGTTACTGTTAGTGAACTTTATTATATTCATAAGGTTAGTTAGTAGAGTTGCCAACGGCTCCTTAAAAATGGAATGGTCCCTCATTCAGAGAAAATATTATGCGTTTTGTATTGAGCTGAGAAGAGACACAGTTTGTCCCGTACTTCAGCTAGAATGGAAAAAGACACAAAGCTGGAGTTATTCTGTCCTGACGCTTCAGCTGCCTCTTCTTCTCTCATTCTCTCCCCCTCCCTCTCCTGTTTCTACTTCAATCATGAAACTGATCAATGATCAACTGATCGGCTTTTCTCTCTTGTTTATTTATCGCCCACTTTGCACCAGAAACAGGAAACCAGCGGATGTCACGCTAAACAACAGCAGCACGTTTAAGCTTGATCAGCTGTTGTTAGAATTTATTTAATATTAATTTCTAGTATCAGCTGATGTTTGCTGGAGCCACAGCTGTAAAAGCTGCTGGTCATGATGTCGGTTTGGATATGTGGTGAGAGGGAAACATGAGGATGAAACCAGGAGATGTCCTTACTGAATCATCAGAGCTGAACAGGTGATGGAGAAACAGGTTTACCTTTTAGGAGACAAGAATGAGTTGAAGGGAAGTTATGAACTGTTTCTGAGAAATAACACCAGGATCCTTTTCTAAGTAGCTGACAGCTGATAGCTGTGCAGGGGCGGGTCTAGCAAAGTGTTGCCAGGGGGCCAGGTAGGGCATTAACAGGGAGAGGGGGGCACAAAGAAATACTTTTCTTTCTTATTCTCATTTAAAATATCTAGCTTTTATTAAATAATTATCTGAATCTTGCGAACAAAGTTTTTATCTGACGTAAATGTATAGAAATCATACATATACCAAAAAGTGCATCACTGTCACAACAGCGTTTGTTTTCATTCAAAGGTTTTATGGCTTTAATACCTGGTGGGCCGGTCTGTAGTGAAAATGCCCAATTTTTTGTCCCAGTCCAGCCCTGCAGGTTAATACTGGCAGTGTCACCGTGCCAGCTGACTGTATTTCATCATCAGCCAGTGTTGTTCTTTATACATCAATATTACCAAAGTTTACCATAAGGCAGCATAGAAAGTATTTACTTGCTTTCAGGTTTCATTCAAATGTTAGTCTTTTCATTTGTTTCCCCACTTTTTTTCTGTTTCAAAATCAAACACCAGTTTGTGAGAAGATTATCTTCTTTTTTTAATAGGCATTGGTTTTGCATTGGCATTGGCTAATTTGCCAATTGTATGTTAAAAATGTTCGTATTTTAATATTCAAAAATGTTTTTTCCCAAAACATATGTGCACTATATGTCAGTAAAAATACTATGCAAATGTTGATGTCCTTGACTGCTGAATAAACACTGACTGATTGTATCTCTTGTACTTTATCAACGCAGTATCTAACAACTTTGCACCGTAGTGGTTAAAATCTCATTCTAATAAGAGTTAAAAGCGCATTCGGTTATTAGGTTTATAGGGTTATTGAATTATGGTTAACGGTTGGTAGAATTGTTTTTAACATTATCTGCCAATTACATCTGCCACCCTTCTCCAAATCTGTGCCCCTACCTGGCCCCCCCAACAAAAATTTTCTAGACACGCCACTGGCGGTGTCTAGTATATAATGTTATTTGAACATGATCTTTTTTTAGGGAAAAACTTTCCAAATCCCACATTTCTGAGAAAAATAATAAAAGAAGTGGTTTTTGAAGTATTTCAACAGTTTATATATCTTTTTTCAATTATTATTAATATTATTTTTTGTTGCTTTTTTTTTGCACCTGTCAGTGGGTGTTGTGATGTCTGCCATTTGCTGCAGGGGGTGCTGCAACACTACCAGCAATCCCAAGACCAAGAGTCCTGATGATGACTTAAAAATATAGGAATAAACTCATCTGTCTTCACTGTAAAATAAAAAATAAATATAATAAAAGAAAAAAGTCAGTTCTTAATCTAACCCTGAATTCAGTTGTAAGTACTAGTATGTACATATGTGAACCTTATTAAATTCATTACAACCATCTGCCTTTGTAACAGTATGGGAAAATGACGGCAAGTGCAAAAAAACTGACCTGATTTCCTGCAACTTATATATATATATTTTTACAACGTAAAAGCGTTACACTAAAAGTCTGGACTACAGCAATGATGTTTTTGGGAAATGCTGGACGTCTGATCGTGGGTGTCATCTTTTTTATCTCAGGTATCAGTGATTATTATTAGTCCCTTTTAAAGAATAGAAGTAACTTTACATAGGCCTACTATATGATTTTAGATTATTTATAAATGTTGAAATCAGATTAATTGCTAATGTGAACTACAGAATATTGTTGCATGAATAATGTTTAGCATTATTCATGCAACAATATTCTAACAAAGTCAAACGGAGACTGCCAAAAACAGGGAGTGAATCAGTTTGTTAATGAAAGTTTCTGTTAAAGGTGTTAATGGAGGAGAAACCAGGATCTGTGCTTTCAAAGGTTCATCAGTGGATCTGCACTGCTCACATCAACATCTGACTTCAAGCAGAAAATGGTTCACTACAGACTGTTCAGAGTGAGCTCTCCCAGCTGGGTACTCTTCCTTTGAAAGAGCCAAGAGCTTTCCTTTCCACTTCCTCCATGCAAAAGTTGGCTACAATAGGTGACATGGAGGAACCCATGATAGGGGGGGGCCAGGTTTCACAATGAGCTCACCCGAAACCCTGGCTGATTGTGACCCACACCCGCCTTCACACCTTGGCTCATGTGATTAGGTAGAGGATCATCAGGGGGTCCTTTGTCCCTCTTTGGGGGGAAACTCCCACTGGGTTTAAATCTGGGACTCTCCACCATTTGACCCTTAGAACTGAAGAAGCTTCTCGGATGAGAGATGAAACGTCTTCAAGCAACTTAAAGAAGTCCAGACGCTTTCCTTTCCAAGCTCCTTAGGTAGTCTAAGGATGACCTGGATGACTGAGACGGTCATCCACGGGAAGAACAGCAAACTCCCGGCACATCGTTTTAGGCTTTGGCCCACATCAGTCTAAAATTGTATGTAACCATGAATAACGTGTTGCCATGTCCACCAGGAGAGACTGGACAGTATAGATGTAAAACAAATATGCCAGCAGTTTATCTCAGTTAATGAGAGGAGAAGGCATGTGTTTGGCTCCTTCACATAGTGGACATTGAGTTGTTGTGTGGGACACCAGTAGTCCATGTCTGTTGCTGTAACAGTAGTTCCTGTTTAGAGTAAAACAGAATCGGGGCAATATTGTGCCTAAATTGTTGCATAATTTTGCTGAGAGATCTTTTACTTTGTGGTAATCTTAGATGAGTAGTTTTATGGACAAAAACCACCAGGTCATTCAGTGTTCCCTTAGTGCAAATGTATCAGAGATGTTGGTGTAGTATAACTGAAGTAATGATGTTAAGTCCTTAAAGTCATATTCTTTTATTGTCATGACTGTATCTAAAGGTGTTTTTATGTTTGTATGATACCTGATTTATATGAAATATGGCTGAAGTGAACTAAACTCTAAAATACTTAGTCAGTCATTTGTTTAATAGTAATTTAACATTATATAATTCACATATAAAACTATGAATTGTAATTTTAAATGGTTTAAAAGCACGTAGAATAGCACATGCAGGCAAGTATATTTCTCCTTTTTTTTATCAAGAAGCAAAGACGAAAAGAAAAAAATAAGAAACAGGGCAGGGTTCGGTGGTTGAATCATCCGTCCCCACCAATGCCAAAACCAAATCTACGCCCTGCAAAACTGCAGGAGAGGTGGAAGGTAAAGTCCAAATTGGTCCCTATGTGTCAGGAGCTGTCACTGCAAAACTCATTCCCTGGGGAATACTGTGCAATTGAAGTATTATAAATGTGGAAAAATATCAATTACTTACTCACTACTTAGAATTATGTAATGTTAATTTTATGTTTCTCTTGTTATAAAATACACTGAAAGTATTGACTTCTTAAAAATGCAGTGGTTCATTTGTTTCATCTAACCTGTGAAAACTCGTTTTTTTGTGGAGCTGATAAACAGATCAAAGAGTAGAAAAAATTTGTAAAATCAAGTTGTAACAGTATACAAACGAGTTAGTAAAAACCTGGCATATCATAATGATTGAAATAACCTCAGTTATCGTGAGTTGTCTTGACAATGGGTAGTCAGAGAAAAATAGAAAGATTTTACTTATACCTGAAGGATGGCTCAGTAAAAAAGTGGTGAAATCTCTAAACAACATTGACTGTTGCATTAAATAACCAGCTTCTGAGATCAAGAACTATAATAATGGTGCCCTCTGGTGGACATGTCCCCAACTGCTTCACAAGTTGAAGAAGGACTCTGAAATTGTGTCAGTTCATATCTGAGAGGTCACCAAGTGTTTATTTATGTGTTTATTTAAATCAGAGAATATGTCACTGTTTTTGATGCAGCTGTGATGGCATCAGCCACACATGGGTAAATCAGGCCATTTCTTCACTTTATTAGTTTGTTTTGCAGTTTTCTTCATTAATATAATTCATTAATCATTTGGTTAAACCTAACACTGATATTATGAAGCACGTGCGTAATAGCATTGTGTGTTTTTTCTAAAAATATTTTCTGTTATATTAATTATGTTTCTCTTTCTTTGAGTTATCTTATTTTGGTTGGTGGCTGTTTCCTGTCTGGGCAAAAGGCGTGGCTGAGGACTCAAAATGCCTGCTCAGCAGGACCAACCATGTGCTTATCAGGAACAGGGGTGGTTTAGGTTTACTTGTGTTATTTTGTGCTTAGTTAATGTTATTGGGTTTTTGTTTTGTGTGTAAATGGTTAGGCCAAACCACTATAAAAGCTATGTCTTTGTAATTAGGTCAGTTTGTGAGTTAAGGTGTGCCACTTTGTTAGTTTAAGTTTCTGGAAATTACTTTTTGTAGAGTTATATGAATATGAATATTTCATGCAAGTGTATACAGCACAAGTGTGTGTGTGATGATACAGAAGGTATTTGTATTTTCCTTTTAATGTTTTTCAGGCCGGACACACACAATACAAGTACAAAAAAGATTCAAAGGAAGAGGAAGGAAGTTTAGTTTGGGTTTCAAAGCTGCATAAAGTGTGAAACCAGTCAACATGAAACAGCAGTCATTCCGTCCCCCTCACCTTCACTCCGACAAAGAGGACTGTTTAGTTTGACCGATGACTTCCTTTGTCTCTTTTATGGTTCAAGCTTTTACTTTTAGCTTTAGGCTTAAGGACTGCACTACAACAATCATGATGTTGAGGACACTGAGGTCATATTTATTATTTACAGTATTTCAGAATTTTTAGAGATTAATTAATGAACGCTCAAAAAGAGCGGGGCAAACAGGACGTAGCAGTTCCCCTGGTCAGTGGTGGGGAAGGGTCCCAGGATGTCCTGACCCTGCCGCACCATGAACCAGCTGGAGGAAAGGGCATCTGCATTGGTGTGGAGACGTCCCGCCCGGTGACGAACCTCAAAGTGGTAATCCTGCAGCGTCTCCAACCACCGGGCTAGCTGTCCCTCCGGTTCTTTAAAGTTGAGCAGCCAAGTGAGGGACGCATGGTCTGTGCGGTGACAAGTACAGACTATAAGCTTTTCACATGTAACCTCCTCACTCAGCTTCTCCAATAAGGCTCAGACCCTCTCCACTTAAAAACAGAATGAATGTAATGTATCCGAACATGAACATGTTTCGTAGCATTGACATGGCACTTCATTTGCAACACACACATACACACATACACACAAACATATGCAAACACACACTTGCATGTGCACTGCTGTGATTGCAGTCAGTTTCTAGCAGAGAGAACTGTGGTCCTTTTGCGTGCTAACTCAAAGATAATAATAGGGTTCAGTGGAAAATATAACTGAAAACATAACCTGCAAGCACTAACCAAATGTCCATGATCTCAGCAGCACAGACTGCTGCTGAGATCATGAGCTGTGATAATGGCAGCCTGCGGTGGGCAGGCCAGGAACTGTGAGACAGCAGAACAAGATAAACTGGTGCACAATAATGGTGATGTTTTCAAAATGTCCATCATTGGTATTATTAATATTATTATTATTTTTAACATTGTCTTTATAATCTTAACAGGCTGTTAACATGCCTTGTAATGTTTGTATGAGTATTTTGACAGGAGAATCATTTGACTCTTGTACCATTTTTTTACACTCCATCAGGTTTGAGCAGGAGAGTTTTAGAAAAAAAAAATATAAATACATACATAAATGTAGAGAAATAATATAAACACTTTGTTGAAAACTGAAAGTTACCTGAACATCTAAAATATTCAGGGCAAGACGGCAAAACCACATTGATCGTCTTGCAGATAACGAAAGAACCACAGAGGAAGGACGTTCATGTTTAGCTTCAAAGGTACTTTGTGTGCCAAACCATTGTACAAAAACAGTCATGTCAGTCCTTCTGTTTTTCAATCGGTTTTAACCTGTGAGTTAATCTTGTCTACTTTTATATTTACTGTCATCTTTATGCTTGCACACAAGACTTCAACCAACATGTTGCTGACAGATTTTCAACATCTGTTCGTCTGTTTCATCTTCTACATTTCAGGTATGAGTAATTATTTATACATTGTTATGAAAAGAAAGCAAACATTTTATTTACATTCTAAGAAAAGAAAAAAACCCTGACGTAAAAATGATAAGACAATGAATTCAATTCCTGATAAAAGTTTGTGTTAAAGGTGTTACTGGAGGAGAAACCAGGATCTGCGCTTTCAAAGGTTCATCAGTGGATCTGCACTGCTCACATCAACATCTGACTTCAAGCAGAAAATGGTTCACTATAGACTGGGATGGTTATAAGTATGTTCAGAGTGAGCTCTCTGTGGATGGACAACGTGTAACGTACAACATGTCTGAAGAGAAAAGCCCAATTTTAACCATCAATGATCTAAGAGAGAGTGATGCAAACACTTACTGCTGTATGAAGACTACAGACAAACCAGAACTCTGTTGGTATAATGGAGTAACCCTTCAAGTTGCAGGTACAGTGACTTTTACTCATTTATTACTTTCCAAATTACATCATTGTAAAAGTTGTCCTCCATCATCCTCTCAGAGCTGCAGGTAAAGGTGATTCCTGCCACAGAGGGACAGACAGTAACACTGATGTGCAGCAGCAGCTGTCCTCTGACTGAAAAGCCTGCAGCCTACATCTGGTACAAGAACAGAGAGTTTCTCTATGAGGACTGGTCTCCCTGGTACCAAGAGCTGCTCAGCAGTGAGGAAGCAGTCACATACTCCTGTGCTGTCAAAGGCTACGAGGATCTCAGAGCCCCTGAAGTCTCTGTGGGTGAGTCATGATGTTTATTGTTCAACAAAACGTTAAGCAAACCCCTGTAAAAATAGTCTCAGTACAAATATTTAACCTCATGTCTTTTTCTTCAGATTCCATCACACAAACATGCTTCAGTGTGACTTATGCTTATGGAAACATGTCTTCCCACAATCAGACATTAGTGAATGAGTCATGCTCCATCACATATCCCAGAGGTAAAAAAAGAAAAAAATCCACACTGTTTAAACACATCTCCACTAAATCTCTAAATTCAGATTTCTTATAACTATCTTTTATATGAATTATATGAGCTCTGTGAATATATCTATGCATAGTTAGAAGAAGTGTTTTTATTCTTTTCAACAGAGGTTCATGTTCAAAGAGCTTCTTCCACACCAGGGTTTGTCACACTGACCTGTAACACCAGCTGTAACCTGACTGATGATCAAACTGTCTACATGTGGTATCACAACAAACAAAACTATCATGAGAATCAACATCATTCAACACAAAACTCTTCAACAGACACATTCTCTTGTGCAGTTAAAGGCCACAAACATCTTCAATCTAAGGAAGTTTGTAAGTGTTAAATATATTTTATTTTATATATAATAATAAACTCAAGTGCTGAAACACAGACCAATCAAACAACGTTAAATCTTCCATCTATATTTCAGGTGTTCAGGATAAAAACTGCTGGAGAGTGAATTATGTCAGCAGGAGAATCTGTGCTCTGGAAGGATCTTCAGTCAACATCACAAGTGAATACTCACATCCTGATGACATGAAGCCAGAGTTTAAATGTTGGAGTAAAAAATGGAGAAAAGATAAAGTGGAAGTTGAAGAGCTGATTGAGGCTGCAGGTCGTGTGGAGTATCAGGACAACATGAAGAACCAACACATCCTGACCATCAACAACCTGAAGAAGAATGACTCAGGAGGATACACATTCAGATTCAAGAGAGATCATAAAAGATGGACACAGTCTGATCTACCCGGAGTCTTTTTGATTGTCACAGGTAAATCTAAACTCCTCACTCAGCAGACTTTACTCATTAATGTCTGAACAGGAGCAGAGATGGAAGAAATATTCAGATGCTGTGAACATGTCAATGCTGCACTGCAAATGCTCATTACAAAGAAAAAGTCCTGCACTTAACCCTCTCAGGCTCAAATTAAACTTTTTGTTGCTAATGCACAACCAAGTCCTGCAGTGGTACTTCTGAGTAAAAAAAACTCATAAAATATGTATGTGGGGAAATCAGGTTGTTAGTTTTTAACTGTTGCAAATCGGCAACGCCTGCCTCGAGAGGTTTAAAACTGAAATCATTCAAGTTTTCAGAAAAAAAAATGCATTTCATATTGTATAAAATAGTTCTTATTATGAAGGAAAAAATATGTTTTACTTTTTTAGAAGAAGCACTCATGTGTCTTTTCCATTTCTCACTTTGGTGTTCATGTTTTTTTTATTTGAACAATCTGGATACTGTTATTTTGTTTGAGCTATAAAGCAATTACTCATCATTTCAGCATTTAACCCTTTGACATCTAGGAGCATACATCACTTAACTGTCAACTTTAAATGAGGTCAGAAGAATTTTGAACAATAACATTTCTGGCTAATTTTTTTTGTTTGTTTGTTTTTATAAATCTACATTCACAAGAACCACATTTCCAAACCATAAATGTCTCATTTCAATTCCAAAATGTTTTCAGTTTGACAATTAAAAATCAACGAAAATGGTGCATAAATAATGATTTTTTTTTTTTTTACTTTCAGAGCTGAGAGTGAACATGAGTCCTTCTGCAGTGGTGACAGAGGGTCAGAGAGTCACACTGACCTGCAGTACCAGCTGTCCTCTGACTGACAATACAAACTACATTTGGTACTTGAACAGTCGACCTCTGACCCCGAGACAGAGCCAGAACAAACATCTGATCCTAGACCCAGTCAGCAGGGAGGATGCAGGAAGCTACTCCTGTGCTGTGAAAAGCAACAAAGATATCAGCTCTGCTCCAAAGACTCTCACTGTCCAAAGTATCACAGGAACATGGACACCAGCAGCTGCAGGAGTTTCTGCAGCTCTGCTCCTTTTAATTCTTCTCTCTGTCTTCTGGTGTGTTAGGTGAGTAACGCTTTGATCTCATTCAGATCAATATGTTCTTCTGATATGGCTTTACTTATATATATATTTTCTATCTGTTCAGAAAAAAGAGGATTTCTAACCAGCCTTCAAGAACTGAAACATTAGGCAACAAACAGCAGGTACCAAACAGGAAACAAAAAATTCTTCTGCAATAACAGCTGAAATAAAAAAGGCCGCTTGAACACCTTGTTTTTCTTCATATAAATCTATTCCTGCTTAACCCAAAAGCATGTATTTTTAGCCTTTGTATTGTTCTCCTTCATGTGAATTATAACCTCTATATGTAAATGTATGTAGATATACTGTCACGATCCTGGGTCTTATGACCCAGCGTTTTGAGTTTTAGTTCATTTTGATGTTTTTAGTTTAGGTTTAAGCTCATTAGATTTCTATGTTCATTTGCTTATTATATTCCCCTTGTGTTTTCAACCCTTGTGTTAAGTCTCCTTTATTCTTAATGTGTTTCATGTCTGTTTCTTATGTTGTCAAGTTTATGTAGTCATGTCAGTGTTTCATTGTTTCCTATTTTTATTTTGAAAGAGGTTCTGTGCTTTGGTGGTCTGTTTTGCTCTTTCCCTGTGGGCGTCATTATGTTCATGTTGTGTCTACTTTGCCTTTCTGTCCCATGTTTCAGCTCCCTATGTTCTGTCTCAGTTGCTGTTAAGTTTACATGTTTTGAGTTCAGTCAGTGTTTCCTGTTTTACTTTGAAGGTCCACGTCTCATGTGAGTGTTTCTAGTTTTGCTTCCCTTGTCTCGTCCAGCCTGATTACTCCCAGCTGTGCTCTCCTTCTGTGTCTCATTCCCTCGTTATCCCTCTGTGTATTTAAGCCCTGTGTTTCTCTTTGTCAGTGTCGTAGTCGCCCTCATGGCTGTGTTTCCTTGCGTTTTAGTTTACCCATGTCCCAGTTTAGTTTTTCATGCCGTCCTGCAATAAAGCAGCTTTTTGAGTTTAATTTCGTTGTTGTGAGTCTTGCGTTTGGGTCCTTCTCCTGCCTGTACACAGCCGAAACATGACATATACATTAATAAAATGTGATGTTATTTTTCTATGCAGATTTTTCCTGATTTCATAAATAAAAACTTTCCAGCTGAATTGGAAGAGCAGGATGGTCATCACTATGTCAGGCTGCGTTTCAGTTTGAAAAACAACACTGACCTCTACTCAACCATCGAGTTATCGCCTGCTAAGTAAATACACCTTTTTTTTGCTTTATTCATCATATTCAAACTGTGATTTGAAATCACTTGTTGATTTGCAAATTATTTCATTTTTTTAAAATTAGAATGACAACGACTTCCAGTGACTTTGCAAGAAGTGAAACATCAATCAATGAAGAGCAGGTACATGACAGGATTCAAGTGTAAAACATCAACTCCTCTATTTTTCTTCATTTGTATAATCATTTATTATTTATCAAGAAGAGCGCTTAAACTTGTGTCCTCATCCTTTTTTCCATCCATAATTCCTCCATTCATACATCTATTTTCTCCCATTTGTGTTGGGTTGGGTCACAGAGAGGGCAAAAATGTAAACAAACTATCCCCTGCTACCTCTTGCAGCAGTGGGGACATTTTGGCATTCCCAAGTTAGCCATCACACATCTCTCCAGCAGGTCCTGGGTGTTCCCCAGTGCATCCTCACAGTGGGAAGAAGCCATGTAGGAGGTATCCTAGTCAGACTATCTCAATTAGTACCTTTTGATTTGGGCGAGTAGTGGCTCCACAACCTCGACTTGAAAGATACTTTGCACCACTTGTAGCTCATCTTTTTCATACTATGTCAGTGGGATCACCATGTGGTGATCAATTGACAACTCTCCTCCTATCTTCACCTGAGACCAACTGTTTTTGACACATTTGAAATTATAATGGAGAAGAGGTCACTGAATAAATTATTATCAATCATTCCATGACAGGCAGTAGTGAACTTTTCTAACAGACTAATTGAGGTTTATTGTCACAAGAACAGATATCTCTCATACTTCATGCAATACCTCTATAGTGGAACACATCTGTTTAACAAAAATCATCTGTTCTCTCTTCTCAAACATTACTGCTGGCCTGCACTGTACACACCAACTCACAAACTGCACAAACTCAAACTCAAATCTACATGTCAGCTTCTATTCTGTTGTACAGTGGCACTTTAATGCAATCTGACATTTATGTTTTCCTAAATTTAGCAAGCCATTTCAAAATTGAGATCTATAATCTAGTTTTGAGGTCCCAACCGAGAAGCCTTAACACCCACTCACATCATTTGATCACAATGGTTTCACCCGAAGCCTTGCTGGAGAATGACCCACACCCGTTTTTACAACTTGTCTCACATGATTATGCAGATCAACTGTGGGTTCAGATACTTTTCTTTCCAAGAAAGGACTTTATAATGGATCCTAGATTCAATTGGAAGCCAATGTAGAGAGGCCAAAACCGGAGTGATGTGGTCGAATTTCCTTCTGCTTAAAAATCGTACCGCAGCATTGTGCATTAGTTGCAAGCGTGGCAAAGTGCCACGCCCCAACCTCTACTAAAAGAGAACTGCAGTAATCCAAACGGGAAGTAATAAAGGCGTAAATAACACTTTCCAAGTCCCGCTTGGAAAGAAAGGGCTTAACCCAGTATGTTGTGTGTCTTCGTCCTCAGGTGAACCCTGATCCCATATATGACAACCTCCCAGCCCATTATAGCGGACTGCAACTACCTACGAGCCACACAAGTGATGTCTACTCCAGTATGGACCCACTGCCTGCTGACTAAAGTAACTTTGTTACTATGGTGATTTAAAGGGCCTTTTTCTCTGATAGATTTAGCGACTGAGCTAATTTCAGTATCACAGCAGGGACACCACATTTGGTGGATCTGCCAGTGGTTTTCATACATAAATTACAGAAGAAATAAATCTTGAACTTTTCAGTTATAAAATGTATGTTATTAAAACACATGTCACAACTGCAAGATGACAAAAAAAAGCAACTTGTGTTTGAGTGCAGCTGAGTGACTGTTTTTTAATGCACCATGAAATATATAAAAAAAACATATTATCAACTTTTGTTAATAATAGGGTTTTTTGATATTTTTGCAACTCTCATAACTTCCAAAGAAACTGTATGGACATTTATTGCAATAAATGTGCTACTGTTTAAATTCAACCCTGTGGTTTCATATGTATTCTGGCTGATCGACGATGACCTCTTAATACTGACAGACAGTCACTCTTCACTAAAATCTGTTCTTTTGAAAAGTAGTCATGTTATGATTAGCAAATAATAGAATCCCTTGACAAAATGTACGAGACAAGAAAGCAAAAGTGTCCAGTGCACAAACGTAGAACAAGACAGGGGGAGGCAACAAATGGAAACACAGCTGACTACAGCTACTCATACTGAAACCCACATGCTCTACATTAGAGGACTCATTCCTAAAACGGAGATAAACAGAAAGCAGACACTCTAAACAGCAACTTAAACTTTAAAATATGAACTAAGAATTTAAGACTGCAACAAAGAGTCAAACAACAGGAACCATTAGAAATTGTGGAAGCAGATTTATTTTCTGTTGTATTACAAACATATTTAATCATATCACTTAAGTATAGCCAGATCACTCCTGACACCAATTGTATGCATCCATGTGGAATCTTATCACAACTGGGCCCCAAGTTTTATTGCACCTTCACAGAAGGTTCATTGTATACTTGAAGATCTCCAACATCCTGCTCTTAAGGAGGTGACAGCCAAGCAGAAAACAAGGTCATAATTCTCTCTGTGAGGCAGGAGGTTAAAGGACGGGGCTGATGGTATAGAGATATATGATATGTATGGAATGTTCTTTGTTTAACAGCGTCTGTGATGGGTTATATAACATGTAAGGGCAGCAGCCACAATTCAGAGATCACCCTAGTGTTTGACAGGAGTGGTTCTCTCCATATTGCAATATGTTATTAAACTCACTTCAAATCATGCTCACTGTGGTGTTTGCAGGTTATTGTTAAAATTTCCATAACAAAATCATGAAGGACGAGTGATATTGCTGTTGTTAAAGCTGTGTGTAGTTTCTCAGCAGATACACTCACAGTAAAAACACTGTCTTTTCTGTTTTCAACCTTTCCTGTAAAATTGCTATTTATTTTTGACATTCACTCGTGTTTTTGAAATTTTATGAAGTGACAGAAACTGTAAAAAGGTGATTTACATATCACTTCGAACAAGAACTGTTATGTGGTTTGTCTCTGAACTTTATCACTACAGATAAACATCATGGAAAGTACATCATGGCAGCACGGAGTAACTTCTACACAGAAAAAACGAGCAGTGTTAGTGCAACACCACAAGAGTCAATTTCAATACAGACCCAGTGTCTCAACAACAATTATTGCAACATGAAAAATAATAACTTTTTAAAAATTTCTTACTATATTCACATTGTTTTTATGCTTATATCAACTAATATGAATTATTATCAGTTGTAAACTCTTTTTAAAAACTTTTTTACTGTCAACTCTTGAAGTATGAAATCAACTTATGAATAACAGCTGTATGGAGTCTTTTGGTAGTGCCGAGGGGGGTATAACAGTAGTGTTCCAACCTATCACATTATTCTAAATTTTATATATCTATCTATATATATATGATTTTTTTTCATGTATAATAGCCCATATGTCAGTCTGAAGCCTGAGCCTTTGACTTACAGGGATTATTTGTATATATGTTGAATTTATGATTTCAAACTTGTGAAAAAAAACTTCCTGAAAACCTTCAAAATAAGATAATGATATTATTACAGATATTTGGATATTTGCACATCACTCATCTTGTGCTGTAAAATTGACAAGAAGCAGGCAGAGAACAATTCAAAAAGTTGCTGAGATCAAAAGCTATAATGGTGTCCTCTGGTCGACATGTCCTGAAGAATATATCATAGTGTTTCATGCAGCACAATAAACCCCCCCCCCCCCCCCCCACACACACACACACACACAAAACAGAGTGAATATAAATCAGAAATACTAGTTACAGGTTTTTCAGTGTTTTCCTCTATGGCTGAAATCCTATTTTCTCCTCTTTAGCCAAAAAGGCTAAAGACTGGCAGACGTTTTGACTGTTGAGCCAAACTCAGCAGTGACAGAATACAATTCAGTCACGGAAATCAAACACTTCTTGAATATGGAAATTTTAAAGAAAGCAATTACACTGTAAAAAGAATAACCCTATTCAAATTAAAAAAAATGATGTCCAATTGTCACATCCAAAATATTTGACTTCATAGAATCCAAATTGAGTCACTTGATATGACCTGATACTTTTATGTTGATATAAACAATATTACTAGACTTGACTGAAACTTTAAAATTTTGCATTGATCCAAATTGATTTTTTACATAGAACCATATTTTAATTATTGAACCAAGCTAATATATTGAAATTTAACCAACCTAATGTATTCACATCGAACCAAATTAACATGAACTAATATGTTTGTGTTGAAGCCAGGTAATTGATTTACATATATTCAAACTATATTTTTTACATTTCATTTTATTTCAGTTCAAAAATGCTCTGCATTTCCTATAAAAAACAAGACAGATGGCCAACCAATTATTTCAAAATTATTTATTGTTCCAAACCATTTTAACTATAATCAATAGAGAGGATTAGTAATATACAGATTTAGTGCTACGGCAGAAATGATTAGAGAAATGTTTGTTTTATAAAACCTGCAATCTTTTGAAAACCAGTATAAAACCTGCAATCTTTTGAAAACCAGTATAAAACCTGCAACCTGTCTAAAAACTGGCATAAAAACCATTATAAAAACTCTTTTAAACCAATTTGCAAGTACTCAAAAACGTTTATATGTGCACTGTGCCTGTACAATGTAAAAAAAAATCTACACATGTATCAATGAAATCAACTTAAATCTCCCTTTCAAATGGGTGTTCTTATAATTTTTGAATGTAGAATACCACTGCAGGCCAACCAAGCAAAATAACCAAGCACACATGCACATGCATGTGCACATACACATGCAAACACACTACTGTGCAGTGTTAAGTTCACAATTAAGTTTGCGAATCTTAGAGGTCATCTTGTTAAAGTCAAGCTCCATCATAATCTTTTGAAGAGCCTCAAAGGTGAACCTGAATCCTCGTGGATATTCCATATTAAGAGCATAACAGAGTCCAAAGACCATTGCCACTCCAGCTGCCACAGAAGGCAACTCATTCAGGCTTCCACACCATCAATGATTATCCCGATGTCTCGAGGCTGATGTAGGAGGCTTGAGTTGTCCCTGAAGACGAAGAGTGCCATGGTGGTACTCTGCAGCTCTTCCTCAGCTTCATCTTTCTGGGATATCTTGAGGTAAAATATGGAACAAAATGCACAAGTGAAGAACTGAAGTCTGGCACACCTGATAAATCTTTGACCATAATAAACTACTATTTTGATAGTTGTTTGGTCACAGACTATTAGAACAATTATTTTACTAATCAGATTGTGAATTGCATAATCATTAAATTAAATCAATGGTGGAACATTTTCATAAATGTTCCACAAAGCCCAAGAAAAAAAAGAAAACAATACAGAACCCTAAGATATTAACTTGATGAGTTGATTAATCGTTGCTGTCCTACATTAATCACTGCATTTAATAGCAGAGTTGTCAAATTTACATCAAGAGACTGCATCTCATGTAGAGACAGAACAGATATGGACATACCATGTATTCTTTTATCAAGTCCTCAACACGTTCTCCAAGGTAGATAATGAGAGATTTAAGTATACACTCCCTCCTAATGTCAGCATCAGCATCCTGCAGGAACAGTTAAAATTGTTACTATGCAATATGGAGAGTATGCTGCGTGAGAGGAAATTTTTTTCACCTCTCTATCCTCATGAGGTGACTAATGCCCCTTTTCCACCGACAAATCGGCACGGTGCGCTTGAGAGCAGTTCAGTTTAGCGCGGATGAACTCGCTTGTTGCGGTGGAAACATAAAGTGGACGTAACTGGGAACGGGCGAACCCATCTGGCTATGAAAAGTCGCGCGCAAAAGTCTTTGTCCGCAACGTCACAGCCCGAAGAACAACAACAATCGCGATATATGTGTGTTTTTGTACTTTGCTCTGTCTGTGGTTCATTTTGATTGGTTTGATTTTTGGTTCTTGTGGAGGAAGTCGCCATGGTCCAAAGTCAATGGAGTATGGTTGCTGGGAGTTTTTTTTAAAGCCTTTTGTGGGAGCGCTTCTATATCACATCACGTGGGCACCACACACACCCGGGCCAATCAGGTGTAAAGGCGGTGGAAAAGCGTCCGCAGGGGGCTAAAGTGAACTGAGCCACACCGTGTTCTGTCGGTGGAAAAGCGGCATATGCTTTCTTGTCCCTAAATAAAAGTTTATACGTATATATGTATGTATGTGTATCTGGCGAGTGAGAGTGAAAATGTGTCTCCAAAATAAATTTTGTTGTAGTTGTGCTCTGTATAATGACAATAAATCTCTTCATTCATTCAAGGACAAAGCCCACACTTCCTTTCAACATTTTAAAAGGTCACAGCCATAATCACTGACGTTACCAAAATAAAACTGTAACAGGATACAAATTCTCATTAGATACAGGGGTTAAAATGCTAACTGTCATGTTAATAGTTAATTATATACACCCTACCTGATCAAGAAACTCTAGGATTATGGCAGTTTTTGCTTTGGTTGTCCCTCCTTTCTTTCTGATTATTTTAAGTAGCTGTGGGGAGTGCTTGTCCAGCTGGGCCATGAATCTGGTTAGCAGGGGAACTGCAGTAACCCGCAGAAACTCTGCATTAATCTGTACATGAGTAGACAGTGTACAATACATTTTTTTAAAGACCAACTTCCAACAAGAAAAAGTCAAAACATATATTTCCCATTTCCAAACTATGATAAAAGGCATTAGTACAAAAAAGTTAAAGTTATACCTCTTCCATCTGAAATAGACCTGGCCATCTTTCCAAGAGGTTCTTGATGTCAGGCTTCTTATCCACAACCTCTTTCCTCCTGAATTCGAAGGTCCTGGCCATCTTCTCTTGTACAGTTTTCTCATTGTTTCTCTTCTTTAATTCGGTCAGGAGAGATATTCGCTCTAGTTCTAGGCTTTCTGGATTCTCACTGCTGGTCTGAGGATAGTAATTGGCCTCACCTCTTCTTGCCTTTTTGTTGTTCTTGGCTGGCTTGGGAACAGGATCTTCTCATGACTTTGATTTGAGGATATTTACTAAGAGCTCAGATGCAAGTCCATGTGACTTAAGCTGAGTGCGGTAATTGCTCATCTTAGTCTTTAGTCTGAGTTTCCATCCGTAGCTCTCATTGAAGGAGTCTGGTTGCCTCAAGCAGGGATGTTTCCTTGTCAGAGCCTCCGCAACGTCACTCAGGTCTGCATCACTGGGGTACGCCTTGTAGGAGAAAATCTTCTCTGCCAGTCTTTCCAGAATGTCGGACAACATTTTCGATGTAGGTGTGAGCCTGGTTTGGTCCTTTATGTATTCCGCATTCCCTTTCTCAAGTTGACCTTCTGTTTCAAAAGAGAATTGTGGGATGTTGAACTCCTTTGGCCAGGGCTCTGTGCGGAGTTTCTCAGAGGAGCTGCTGCTTAGTATGACTGTGTCATCAGTGTGTGTTGAGATGGAGCTTGTATCTAGGTCACTTTCTACAAATTCTAAAATTAATGTTTCAGTAGCAGACGGTATGACCTTGATGGTGGTAAGATCCTTGATCATGGAGGTTGAGTTCAAGTTCACAAATGTTCCACCAAAGTCTACATCTTTATATTGCAGCCTGATACCTCCAGCAACTTTGCATGACTCTTTAACTTGTTCAATGAGCTCTTCAACTGTGTCTGGCACCCTTGATAGATCCATCCTCTCAAAGCTATATTCACTCAACAAAATGAGGATGGGTCGTATGGGATTTGCCATATTTGTGGATCAGGTTGCCTCTCAGCGCTAGTGTACACAAAACTTACAACATAAAATAACACAAAGGAAAGAGACACAACACAGTATCAGCTCCCACTGCAGGTTTTTGAACATATGTTATAAGGGTACTGCCACAGAAGACTGCAAATTTGGATTGCATGTTTAGTGTGTACAACCACACCTTATCCTATACAAAGGACATTTTCCAAAGCCAAAAGTGGTCCAGTTATGTCATGGACTTTTCTAGCCTGTATTGCACAGAAGATAAAGTGTGCCCGTTACTGGCTTTGAGTAATAATAGTAAATGTGGGGGGCTTTTTTTAGCTCTGAATAAACAGATGAACAGAAGCGCTTTTGGACCGTTGTGGAGAAATATGCATCTGGTGTGAACAGCGGAGCAGCTGACAGTGTATGATTTTCCTAAGCGCACCACTTCGAAGTGTTCCTGTGGCCAATGTAAACCATGTGTAAGAGTTAGACCAAAAAGGGTAGAATTTAACAAGCTTACACAGAAATGTCAAAAACTGCTCAAAACTGAAAGATTGCATTGTAAAAACCCATTATAACAGTTTCTAAGCAAAACAAGTTGTTAGGCTTCAGTTACTCTTTAAGTAGTTACACTCCAAAATAACAGGACACAACCAAAATGAAATGTTCCCTTTGCCCTCCATAGAAAATGTTGCTGCATTTATAACTGGACAGAGGAAATTAGTGGACAAGGATCTCTTACTAACTCACACAACGATGTAACTAATGCAATAGCAATATTACTTACTACTACAAAAGTGATTTTCAGAGTGCTTTTCAATTACGAAGACTAGAAAAGGGGAAATGGGGCACATCTCCCTACACAACCAGCATTGAGCACACACCTGGTTGAAGCTGAGAGAGCAATTATTGCACACAATAGTGCCAACACATCAGCAAGGTGAATGAGAGGATAATGAGGGAGGGTCTAGATTATTATGAAATGTTTAAAAAGGATGTGCAGTGTAAATGCAAAATGATACCTGTTCAGATTAAATGAAAATGTATGCTTCAGCCATGGAATGGATGGAGCGATCTGTGGTTCTGAAAGCATACAGAAAAAAAAGAATAATGTTACTTCTCTATAAAACACATAACATAGAAAAACCAAGAAATACGTAACATGACATACACATCCTTATAAAAAGCTAGTACTATAATTTGATTTAGGTTTACCAAACAGTCTACAGACCAGCCATTAGCGACTAAGTTTGGCATAGGGTCAATTTTTTGCTGTTAAAATTAAAATTTCTTCAGAAAATGCACATTTTTCCGAGCCGCGCCTGAAAGTCAATTGAAGGAATTAGTCTTATGTCATTGATCTTATATGCTGGCTTGTTATTTCTGTCTCTAAATCATGCACATTAATAATTATCTTTTGCGCTCGGTGTACACACACATAACACACAGATATTTATATGAAGAGAGACAGAGACAAACGTGCGTGCACAAACACAAGCTTGTGTCTAGAAACCGCGAGCTCACCAGAAAAATTCAAACGAAGCGGAGCACGGAGTTATACTATGAATGTTATGAACTATGAACTTATGCTAGCTAGCTGTCTCCACCACCGATGCATCGTGGTAACGCTAGCTAGTTAGTATACTGGTAAAAAACGGCTTTTTGCCTAACTTGCATTCCCGACTGTGATGGTCGGTTGCTGGTAACCAGTTCTAATGTCGCGCGGGATAGCTAGCTAGCTTGTAGCTAGCAGCTACAATCATGCAAAAATTGGGGGTGGCTGTCGACCCAGCTTAAATGGGGTTATTTTCTGCAATTTTGGCAATACAAATTATAAAAGCTTTTGTAACACACTTGGCTTTACTTACGTTTATTTTCAGATGAAATTAATCAAAGATGTGACACGATTGTTTCCAGCAGCCATGCAGAATAAAAATGGGTCCCGGTCTATTTCTGGTGGGCGTGTTCAAGTGCAAATCACTTTGACTCAAATTAAAGATATTATCTGTTCAACATGAAAAGAAATATATGTTTTGAGAGAAATCAAAAACTTTGCGTTGTGTCCTTTGTACAGATATTTAGTTTCATCCAAATCAAAAGTGGTATTTTAAAATGCAAAAAGAAAGAGTTTCACAATCAAATCAATGATTTTATTCTGTTTTGAATGGCACTTATTAGATTGAATGAATGACGCATGTAATGAATAATGCATGTTAGACTTTTTTCAGTGTAAGCCAAATAAAAAATAATAATAAGAAGGTAACTTTTTCTATTAAAAACAGCAGCTACACAGCAGCTTGAGATCAACATCACTCAAGCTGTTCATGCTGCTTTTTGACAACATTTTTTTCTCTTATTAAAGTATTATAAGAGTTTTAACATCTTCACAGCTTTCTGCTCAATAACTTCAAGTCTCTCTGATGCTTAATGCAGTACATCATGCTGATACAAAGCATACAAGAAAGCAAGTGATGAAGAGAAAGTTAGTTATTGTTTTTTAGTTTCTAAGCTGTTCAATATGTGAAACTAGTTCCTTCTTAAAAGAAAACAACAAAAAAAGTCATTCTGTCCCCCTCACCCTCCACTCTGCAGAGAAAGAGTGTTTAGTTTGACTGATGCATTACATTTTCTCTTTTTGTTCAAGCTCTTACTCTCATGGTCCTAGCTGTGTCTGAGGAGTGTGTGGGATGCCCCAGGGCTTGGCCATCACCATCACACCTGCATCCCATGCCAGGAGGACTATTTAACCCTGCGCTGAAGGATGCTCACGACAGTCTGTTAGTCACTCCTCAGTGGTAGCTACACTCCCTGCAACGCTTTTTCTATGTTTAAGTGTTACATGGACTGTGTTAATTCTGCCTCCGTGTGCCCTGGTTACTATCCAGCGTTTTGTGTCTGCCACCTGCCTGTCCTCCTGCCTGCTCGGATCTCTAAGTGCACCATCTGTCCTTCCACCCTTCCAAGCCCCACGGTCTGGCTCTGATTGTAAGCCAAATTACTATAGCCCTGTTTAGTTGTGCCCCTCAATCTCTCTGCTCACTAGTAATTTTCTCCCCTTTCTGTTGCAGCCTGCCAGGGTCCCGATTACTTCCCTGTGTAATTTGTCTTCCTGGTTTCCTTCAGTTCTGTGATTTTGCTTCCTTGGTTAGGTCACCTTTTATTAAAACAATAAAATCTGTACTTGCTCGTATTCAGTGTATTGAGTCTGCTTTTGGATCCCGCTTGTGTGCGCGAACTGCGGTTCATGACGCTTACTGTCAGCTTTACACAAAAACCAGGATCTGTGCTGTAAAAGGAAACGTTCATGGAATTGGAAAATACAATTAAATCAGAGAGCTCAAACACTAATTAAGGATATTTTAAATAACGTGTTCCCCATATCACATTGTTTTATATTTTGGAAAAGATAAGTTAAAAATCACAGCAGATAAATATCTACATCACTCCAACTGTGTGTGTGCATTGTAAACTGTCATACTCAGAAATCCTGAGCGGTTTAACACCTCCACAGCTTTCTGTTCGACAACTTTAATATAATTAATAAACTGAATATTTAATGCATTGACCTTAATTGAGGTCTATACAAATACAGGCCATTTACCATTTTAAGATCTGTCACTGAAGTGACAATGTAACCAATAACAAACAACCAGCTGTTAGTTTTTGATGCAGTTTATTATAAATTTATAATAACTGTCTCGTCTCCTCAGATGAACCTTGATGAAAATATTTCAGCTCAGTCAGCAGAGCAGGATGATCATCACTACAGCAGACTGCACTTCAGTGAAGACCACACAGCTGATCTCTACTCCACCATCGAGCCACTGTGTGCTCAATAAAGAAAAGCATGTTACCATGGTGATTTCACCTCCAGTGATATTACTCTACCATCACAACACAGACTCTGCAACTTCTAGATCTGTCAGTGGGTTACACTCACTTTATTGTAATATAAAATATAGTAAAAATAAACAGTTTATTTGAAACTGCAAAGCTTAAGTATAAATTCTTAAGCTTTTCAATTTAAAGATATTTGTCTGCTGTTTCTGTTCTGGTAACTTTTTGTCTGTATCACAAAATAACCACTAACAGCATCATCTGGCTCTGCTCTCACTGTCAGCACTGTCAGGTGTTTGATGAACATATAATGAAATAGGTCGTGTGTAGGAATGGGAATCAAGAATCCCATTTGTCCAATATCTTGGAACTGTTAGTCTGCCTGCCTGTCCTTCACACGTGTCAGTTCTTTCACTCTTGCTCCAATCAGCTGATTTCAGTTGGTGTGAGGAGGAAAATAGTGGATATGGAAAATATTTTTATTTTATTGCACAAATCTATGAGAGCTCGATGGTAAGGTGGAGACTGTTTCCAGACAGATACAATTGCATCATACTGCTAACACAACTTCGACTTTTTGCAAGCATCCTCACAGACACCATGCTAATGCTAAGCTAACAAGAACCCAGAGTGTTGTTAAAGCTGAGTAAATGCTGACCCCAATGAGCTGCTGCTGTACTTCAACAGGTAACAAACTGATGAGCAGTCACACTTTAGCCTCCGTTTCTACCTGTTCATGTTTTGACAGTACAGTCACTGTGATGATCGGTTTGAAGTGTCTTTGCTAAGAGAAAGATCATGTGTGTCCTCATTGGGTTTTTTTTTTATTTGTGTTGGTGTGTCGGGCTGTAACCTGTAGGTTTACACTGTTAAATGGTAATTATGCGACAGTGTGTTTCAGATCATTTTGCAGAGTAAAATGAAAGTAACATGGGTGAAGTTTGGTTCTGAGAGTCGGGGAGGAGTGTAGTGGTAGCAAGGCAATGTGAAGGGGACCAGATGGAAAAAAGACAACCACACGAGCCTTCAATAGTTTTCAAAGCTTTGAATATATTCTTTCTTTTTTCTTGTACAGAGGTTTTGTCATGCTCACCAGCAACACATCTAGAAATAACCACTCGAGCCTCTCAACAAACTCCTTTTTAAATAGATGCTGGTCATACTATCACCAATAAAATGCACGATGTGTGAAACCAAAGAATATGAACCAGCAGTCCCCCCTCACCCTTTGCTCAGACAAAGAGTGCTGCTTAGTTTGTCTGATGACTCACTTTGTCTTTTTTGGTTTGAGCTTTGACTGTCAGCTTTACACTCAAAGTCTGGACTAAAACAACAATGGAGTTGAGAGATGCTGGTCGTCTGCTTGTGGGTCTCATCTTTTACATTTCAGGTATCTGAAATTATTTATTATTATTTATTTATTATATATTATTTATTTATTAAATTATTATTTAGTTCTTATGTAAAAATCATTAGTTAATATTAACTTAAGTACAAAGATATTGTAAAACTTACAGATGAGAAAATTTAGCTTGGACTAGCTCCTAAGTGTGTGGTTAATAATAAAGACATATTAATAAGATAATAAATGTTGTTTTTTTAACTCCCTTTGTTAAAGGTGTTACTGGAGGAGAAACCAGGATCTGCGCTTTCAAAGGTTCATCAATGGATCTGCACTGCTCAGATCAACATCTGACTTCAAGCAGAAAATGGTTCACTATAGACTGGGATGGTTACAAGTATGTTCAGAGTGAGCTCTCTGTGGATGGACAACGTGTAACGTACAACATGTCTGAAGAGAAAAACCCAACTTTAACCATCAATGATCTAAGAGAGAGTGATGCAAACGCTTACTGCTGTATGACGACTACAGAAAGACCAGGACGCTGTTGGTACAAAAGAATTACTCTTCAAGTAGTTACAGGTACAGTGACTTTTACTCATTAATGACTTTCCAAATGACATCATTGTATAAGTTGTTATCCATCATCCTCTCAGAGCTGCAGGTAAAGGTGATTCCTGCCGCAGAGGGACAGACAGTAACACTGATGTGCAGCAGCAGCTGTCCTCTGACTGAAAAGCCTGCAGCCTACATCTGGTACAAGAACAGAGAGTTTCTCTATGAGGACTGGTCTCCCTGGTACCAAGAGCTGCTCAGCAGTGAGGAAGCAGTCACATAATCCTGTGCTGTCAAAGGCTACGAGGATCTCAGAGCTCCTGAAGTCTCTGTGGGTGAGTCATGATGCTCATTCTGTTACAAAACGTTAAGCAAACCCTTGTAAAAATAGTCTCAGTACAAATATTTAACCGCATGTCTTTTTGTCCAGATTCAATAACACAGACATGTTTCAGTGTGACTTATGCTTATGGAAACATGTCTTCGCACAATCAGACATTAGTGAATGAGCCGTGCTCTATCACATATCCCAGAGGTGAAATTTCCATAACCAAACCATACAAACACATCTTCACTTAACCTCTATTTTGTCATATTATGTCAAACGAACACTTATATGAATTTATTGAGCTGTATGTTTATATCAAATATAGTGACAAGCAGTGTGTTTATCCTTTTATAACAGAGGTTCATGTTCACAGAGCTTCTTCCACACCAGGGTTTGTCACACTGACCTGCATCACCAGCTGTAACCTGATTAACCATCAAACTGGCTGCATGTGGTATCACAACAAACAAAACTATTATGAGAATCAACATTATTCAGTTGACAACTCTTCAAGAGACACATTCTCTTGTGCAGTCAAAGGTCACAAACGTCTTCAATCCAAGGAAGTTTGTAAGTGTCAAAAATCTAATAATAAACTCAAGTGCTGAAACACAGACGAATCAAACAACGTTAAATCTTCCATCTATATTTCAGGTGTTCAGGACAAAAACTGCTGGAGAGTGAATTATGTCAGCAGGAGAATCTGTGCTCTGGAAGGATCTTCAGTCAACATCACAAGTGAATACTCACATCCTGATGACATGAAGCCAGAGTTTAAATGTTGGAGTAAAAAAATGGAGAAAAGATAAAGTGGAAGTTGAAGAGCTGATTGAGGCTGCAGGTCGTGTGGAGTATCAGGACAACATGAAGAACCAACACATCCTGACCATCAACAACCTGAAGAAGAATGACTCAGGAGGATACACATTCAGATTCAAGAGAGATCATAAAAGATGGACACAGTCTGATCTGCCTGGAGTCTTTTTGATTGTCACAGGTAGGGATGCACCGATACTGGTATCGGGTATCGGTGCCGATATTGTAAAATGTGTGTGTACTCATACTCGTAAAAGTTAACCGATACCATGAACCGATACTAACTTATTTCATTAATCAGAGGGTGGCTTGTCATTTCTGTTGTAGTTTTTTAGATTGGCCACTAGGGGGACATCCCGAGCTAAACAGGCACAGGGTTAGGCGAGTGAGACTGGCGGCTCTAGATAAAAAAGAGAAACTGGAGGCTGCTGTAGCTAGGCTAAGCAAAATGTCAGCAGTGTGGACCGGAACAGCCAACTTTAACTCAGGTTTTGGAAAAGCGATGAAAAATGTCAAGAGAAAATCCACAGGCAGTTTAAATAACAGAGGCTCTGACTCATTTTATCGCTCTGGATGACCAGACAATGCCGGCCGTGGAAAACATAGGATTGCACCGTCTTCTCAGCATACTCAGCTGCAATATGAAATTCCCAACCGCCCATACATCAGAGAGATAATGGTGCCAAAACTTTCTGAAGAGGTAAAGACAAGCAGTGTGTGTCAGTCCTCGGTTTAACGGCACAGTGGACTGATGATCCAAGGGCAATGCCAAATACTTTGTTCTTTTGTTTGTTTGTTTACATTATGGACACTCTGCAATAATTTAAAAGTTTATTTTATTCTCAAACCTAATTTGTATTTATTTTATTCGAAATAAAAGTGTTTATTTATTATTCTGAAAGCTCGAGACAGTGCCAATAGCTCAGTGATATTTTGTTAAATTACAATGTGGCGACTCAGCAATAATTTAACAGAAGTGCTTATTTTTAACTTGAAATTTTTTTGTGGTTATTTTTATTAAGATTTTATTTTTTATCAGCAGAGAATAAAATAAAACCTGTCTTCCAAATCATTGCATTTGTGTGTGTGTGTGTGTGTGTGTGTGTGTGGTAGAAGTATCGGTTTTTGTACTCTGTATCGGCAAGTACTCAGATCCAAGTATCGGTATCATATCGGTTTGTAAAAATTGGTATTGTTGCATCCCTAGTCACAGGTAAATCTAAACTCCTTATTCAACAGACTTTACTCATTAATGTCTGAATGGGAATGCTACAAAGCAAATCCTCATTACAAGAAAATTAGGATTTATCTATTGAAACTAAATTCACTTAAGTGTTTTGCAAATTTGCAGAGTATTGTATTAAAATGTGTTTTACTATTTTATAAGATGCATTCATGTGTCTGTTTTATTTTTTGCTTTGGTGTTCATGGATTTTATTTGAACAACCTAGATTCTGTTATTTTGTTTAAGCTACATTATATTTTATCATATGACATTTTGACATCCATGAGCATAAATTACTTTAAATAAGGTCAGAAAAAAAGAAACAAAAATACTATTTTTAAATTTGGAATAATAAAATTTCTGGCTAATGGAATCCTGTTTTTCTTTTCTTTATTTGCATGTACATTCACAAGAACTGCACTTCCAAACCATAAAGGTCTCATTTCAATTCCAAAATATTTTCATTTTGACAATTAAAAATCAGGGAAAACTGTGGTGGTGCAGAAATAAACGTTTGCACTAAAAATTAACACTTACCCTGATTTCTTGCTTTCAGAGCTGAGAGTGAAGATGAGTCCTTCTGCAGTGGTGACAGAGGGTCAGAGAGTCACACTGACCTGCAGTACCAGCTGTCCTCTGACTGACAACACAAACTACATTTGGTACTTGAACAGTCGACCTCTGACCCCGAGAGAGAACCAGAACAAACATCTGATCCTAGACCCAGTCAGCAGGGAGGATGCAGGAAGCTACTCCTGTGCTGTGAAAAGCAACAAAGATATCAGCTCTGCTCCAAAGACTCTCACTGTCCAAAGTATCACAGGAACATGGACACCAGCAGCTGCAGGAGTTTCTGCAGCTCTGCTTGTTTTAATACCTGTCATTGTCTGCTGGTGTGTTAGGTGAGCAATACGTTTATCTCATTCAGTTCAATAGTATTCATCTGATATATATATTTATTAGGGGTGCAACGATACACAAAATTCACGGATCGGTTCGATACTTTGGTGTCACGGTTTGATATTTTTTCGATACAAAAAAAAATGTTCATGCCTTTTTAATTTGTTATTTATTAAAATTATAAATATATATTTTAACTCAAACACACAGTTTTTAAATTTAATGTTGCTGAAACAACAAAGTAATAAAAAAATCTATCTGATCAAGAAATCACTCATCTTTGGAAAAGAGAGTTTATTACAGAGAAATGGCTCTTTCCAAAATAAAAGCTATACTATACGCTTCTTCTGGGCTATATTCTCAGCAGCATATTAAACATATCAGGTCCCCATAAGGAGAATCATGTGCTAACGGCTGTCTAAATGACTCGGGTAAAGTTTGTAGCATGCATGCTTGTTGTTTTTGTCTGCTTCCACTTGTCTTTGCACTAGGATGATGTCGGCGTAAATGTGCAGTCATATTCGTTGTGTTCCCACTAGTGCTGTCAGCGTTAATCTCGTTGAAATGACATTAACGCCACAACACGGCAAATCTCCGTTAACGAGCTACGGCGGATCACCCCGTGCGTGGGGCTGGACAGCGTCAACACGTTAACGAGCAAACTGCGCTAATGCACTACTTCCCACCAATGTAATTGAGCATTGCGTGGCACATCCCACATACTGTTTTACTTTTGTCCATGACGCGCTTACCTTCAGGGTCATATCTCACATGAAAACCAAAATAGTTCCAAATGCCACATCTGAATTAGGGTGGCGGAGGTTCAATTTGCCATGTTGCAATGAGAGCTTAACTTCTGTCTCGCTAGCTTGCCCTGCGCTCAGTGAATCTGCGTTCGACTACTCCGCCTAGGCTGCACTGTCGAGCGCAGATCCACTGAGCGCTCAACACAGACAGCATCGTCAGAAGGAAAGTTGATAAAATAAATTAAAAATTTTGTATTGTTCGATACATATGCGTACCGAACCGAAAGCACTGTATCGAACGTTTCAATATCGATACAATATCGTTGCACCCCTAATATATAGGGGGGTATATATATATATATATATATATATATATATATGTGTGTGTGTGTGTGTACGTATATATTTGCTCTTTTTTTACAAATCAGAAAAAAGAGGATTTCAAACCAGCCTTCAAGAAGTGCAACACTTCGCAACAAACAGCAGGTATAAAATAAGAAACAAAAAACATTCTCTTGCAATAACAGCTGAATTTGTTTTTTTAAATGCCCCTTGAACACCTTGTTTTTCTTCACATTAATCCATTCCTCCGTATCTCAAAAGCATGTTTTTTTTTAGCCACTGCACTGTTCTCTTTCATCTGAATTATAACCTCTTTATGTAAATGTATAAAATGTGAAGTTATTTGTTACTTGTCTCCACAGATTTATCCTGATTTCATTGGTAAAAACGTTCCAGCTAAATCGGAAGAGCATTACTATGTCGGGCTGCGTTGCAGTTTGAAAAACACAATTGACCCCTACTCAATCATTGAGTTATCGCCTACTAAGTAAATACACATTTTATTTTTGCTATAATCGTCATATTCAAACTATGATTTGAAATCTCTTGTTGATTTGGAAATTATTTCTTTTCTTTCTTTTTTTTTAATTAGAATGACAACGGCTTCCAGTCACTTTCCAAGAAGTAAAACATCAGACAATAAAGAGCAGGTAGAGGACAGAATTCAGATATAAACATGGTGTTTTCTTCATATGTATCATCAATTAGTCTCCATTTATCCATCCATCCATCCATCCATCTTCTTCCACTTATCCGGGATCTTACACCTCACCCAGGAGAGGCCCAGGAGGTATCCTTACCAGATGCCTGAACCACCTCCACTTGTTCCTTTCGATGTGGAGGAGCAGCAGATCTGCTCTGAACCCCTCTCAAATGGCTGAACTTGTCATCCTATCTCTAAGAGAGAGGCCAGCCACCCTTCAGAGGAAACTCATTTCTGCTGCTTGTACCCGCGATCTTGTTCTTTCGGTCACTACCCACAGCTTGTGACCATAGGTGAAGGTAGGGACGTAGATCGACCGGTAAATTGAGAGCTTCGCTTTTACAGTCAGCTCTGTCTTCACCACGACAAAAAGGTACAGTGTCCACATCACTGCAGCCAGCACTAATCTGTCTGTCAATCTCTCGCTCCCTTCTCCCATCATTTGTTAACAAAACCCAGAGAGACTTAAACTCCTCCACTTGGGGCAGGAACTCGTCACTGACCAGGAGTGGGCTCTCCACCCTTTTCTGGCTGAGGACCATAACCTCAGGTTTGGAGGTATTGATATTCATTCGCACCACTTCACACTTGGCTGTGCATTGTTCTGGTGCAAGCTGGAGGCCATCACCCGATTAAGCCAACAGAAGCACATCATTTGCAAAAAGCAGAGATGAGATTCTTAGACCACCCAAGTAAAAGCCTTCCCTCACTTGGCTACGCCAAAAAATTCTGTCCATAAAAATTACAAACAGAATTGGTGACGAAGGGCAAGTCCGACTTATTGCCGACTATGCAGACCAAGCTCTTGCAATGGTTTTATAAGAATCAAATGGCACGTAGCAATGGGCCAGACACCCCATACTCTGGAAGCACCTCCCATGGAACACTCCAAGGGACACGGTCGAATGGCTTCTCCAAGTCCACGAAGCACATGTACACTGGTTGGGCAAACCTCCACGCATCCTCAAGTATCCTTGAGAGGATAAAGAACCGGTCCAGTGTCCCTCTGCCAGGATCTGCCAGTGTCCAGAAACCAGATTGTTCCTCCTCTATCTTAGGTTTAAATAACAGACAGACTCTCCTTTCCAGCACCTTGGCATAGACTTTCCCAGGGAGGCTGAGGAGTGTGATCCCCCTATAGTTGGAACACACTACAGTCCCCCTTCTTAAAGATGGGAACCACCATCCCGGTCTGCGGTCTGCCAACTTAGAAGTATCTCCCCTGATCTCCCAGCGACATTGTAGAGGCATGTCAACCAAGATAGCCCTAGAACATCTATGGCCTTCAGGAACAGTGCAATCCTCATCCACCCCAGGGGCTCTGCACCAAGGAGTTGTTTAATTGTCTCAGTTTAGAGAAAGTGTGTGATTGGATGAATATGGCATGTCATCCGGGAGAGTAGAAAAAAGGGCTATCAGTCCATTCACTGTCTGAACAGAGTTTTGTCATGTTACTTTTGCACTATTATGTTCCGGGACATGTTGTTATTACATGGCTTGATTAAGGTACACATTAGGCTGACATCTGGGGCCAGAGTTAAAACTGTTTTGGGCCAGCACAGGGACAGCAGTGTGTCTGCAACTTTGGCTGCACACGACTTACATATGGCCCAGATCAGGTTTGCCAGAAGTAATCCACACATGGGCCAGCACAGGACCACCAGTGTGCCTGCAACTGGCCTTGTGCTGGCCCATGAGTGGGCCACCTCTGGCAAACCCGATCTGGGCCACCAAAGGGCCGTCATTCTTTGAGGTATGTGGGCCATGTTTAAGCACATTGTGTGGGCCAGATCCAGGCCATACCAATTTTGCTACGTGGGAGGTAGAGCACCGCTTTCCCCTTCTGAAAGGGGAATATCTTCCAGGCAGACTGAAAGTCTTTTTCCATGGCCTCTCCGAACTACTCCCACACTCGAGTTTTTGCTTTAGCCATTGCCCAGCCACATTCCACTTGGCCTGTCAGTTGTTACCACCATGACAGGCACCAAGCACCGGCTTCGGCAATGGAGGTGGTGAACATGGTCCATTCAGACTAGTGATGTGTCGGTCACGAACGAAACGGCTCTTAGAGCCGACTCTTTGAAGTGAACGACGCGATCTGGCTCCTTATTGGGAGCGGTGGGTTGTTGTTGTTTTTTTTTCTTTCTCTCACCCTCTCTCTCACACTTTTTTTCCGCTTCGCTCCGCACACAAGCCTTGTGCTTTGCGCTGGAAAGGGGGGGGGGGGGGGGGGGGGAGTAGTTACACTCGCAGTAGCACAGGAACAGAGCAGGAGGGAAATAGAGAGAAAGAGAGCCAGGGACAACAACGTCACATTAGAAAGGTATAGTAATCATCCACAACTATTTTCAGTTGCGGATGATAAAGGATTCAGAAAGTTTATTCATGCAGGTCCATATGACAGAGGATGTGCATCTTCTTTTTGTTTTCATATTATAATTTATATTTAATTGTGTTGTGGTTTGCAGTGTTTTGTGTTGTTTCACTGTGAATTTGTTAAAAAGGAAAAAGCTGAAGATTTAAATAGTTAAAAGTTGAAAATAGTTGCTTTTTGTATTATATGATTTATTTATTACATTTTATGTGGAGTGAATAAATAAAAGTATATTTACGGTGGTGGCCGCTAGAGACAAAGCACGTACAAACTCCAAAACACGTAAAAACTCCGAAACACGTACAAACCCCGAAGCACGTACAAACAACAAAACACAAGCTCCAGGATGCTAGGCGCAGTGTTGAGGTTTTGTTACCTAGTGGCTACACAAGCCATGAAGTACCAACAACTGGATTTGGTGTGTGGTAGTAACAGGTAGATGAACATTTATTTAAATTATTTGAATATATATGAGCGTTTGTGTATAAATACACAAACAATACACATATGCCTTCAATTGTGTAATATAAGTGATCTAGGTAGCTCTGTTTTGGAAGTTCAGTTAACGCTAGAAATGTGTTTTGGAGTTTGTACGTGCTTTTTGGAGTTTGTAGGAGAGGAGAAAAATGACCTATAACCCAGTATGTTGTTTGTCTTCCTCCTCAGGTGAACCCTGGTCCCATATATGAAAACATCTCAACCCGTTATAGCAGATTGCACCTACCTATGTCCAACACAACTGATCTCTGCTCCAATATTGACGCACTTCCTGCTTACTAAAGTAACTTTGTTACCATAGTGATTTAAAGGGCCTTTTTTCTCTGATAGGTTTAGTGACTGAACTAACTTCAGCATCACAGCAAGGACACCACATTTGGTGGATCTGCCAGTGGTTTTCATACTCTGCAATACAAATTACAGAATAAATTAATCTTGAACTTTTCAGTTATAAAATGTATGTTATTAAAACATGTCACAACTGAAAGATGGCAGAAAATAACAGCTTGTGTTTGAGTGACATTTTCTTAACATAGAACATAATAAATGTTGTTACTGTTCAAATTAAGCCATGTGGTTTCATATGTATTCTACTTCAAACAAGTACTGGTATGTGGTTTGTCTCTAAACCTGAGCTCAGATAAACATCGTGGAAAACTTCTAGAGAGTAACTTCTACACATTACCACACGTTGAGCAGATTTACAAAATTAGGAAATTGCTGCGGTACTTTGTGTGAGACATACATTAAGACAAACACTTAAATAAAAATAAAAAGTGCTAAGCAGATTGATATATAGATGAACACAGGTGATGATCAGTGCAAAGATGCAACAGGTGCAGAGAACACAATACAGGGTCATGTGTTTGAATCAGAGCATGTGGTGGGAACAGTCTTATAGTTATTGTTCATGAGTCCAACAGCAGAGGGGAAGAAACTGTTCTTATGGCGAGAGGTTTTGGTCCAAATGGACCGAAGCCTGCTGCCTGAGGGAAGCAGGTCAAACAGACTGTGTCCAAGGTGAGAAGGGTCAGTTGTGCGCCCCAGTGTCCTGGAGGTGTACAGGTCCTGCAGAGATGGGAGTCTGCAGCAAATCACCTTGTCAGCAGAGCGCACAACATGCTGCAGTCTCTGTTTTTCCCTGGTGGTGGCTCCAGCATACCACACCACAATGGAGGAGGTGAGGATGGACTCGATGATTGCAGTGTAGAATTGCGTCATCGTCCGTGTTGGCAGGTTGAATTTCTTCAGCTGACTCAGGAAGTACACCAGGTTGTTACGCCTGCACCATGACACCAGACATTCAGCCTCCATCCTGTAGGCAGACTCACCCCGTCCGAGATGAGTCCGATAACGGTCATCTGCAAACTTAATTATCTTGACAGAGTGGTGGTTGGAGGTACAGCAGTTGGTGTTTAGGGAGAAGAGCAGAGGAAAAAGAACACCACCCTGAGGGGAGCCGGTGCTGATTGTCTGTGACTCAGAGACATTCTTCCCTAGTCTCATATGTTGCTTCCTGTCTGTCAGGAAGTCAATGTCCCAACGGCAGACGGGACTGACTTGCATGGTATGACCTGCTTGTCCAGGTCAATAAAAAAAAAAAATTGTGGATGGTGCTCTTCTTTGTCCCAACAGCAAGCAGATAGAATTGCGTAGTGGAGTTGATGGCATCAACATGTTTGTGAATGCTTGTTCTGCTTCATTTTAAAAATGAAGAAAAAAGGAAAATATGTTGAATTACAGAATCAGAATTTCCGTTGTTGCAAAGTTCAAATCAAAACCTCATTTATAACAGCCAATATAATAGTCAGTTTCAGACGTACTATTAAATCAAGAATAGTGCATAATTACAAAGTAATATGTTGTTAATCAACTCTATAATTCACCTCATACTGTGTAATGGACTGTATTATGAGCTTGATATCTTGTCTTAAAATTATGTAATTTTATTTAGAAGTTGTTATTTATGGGGGGGTTTTTTGTAAAAGATGCTGTACACACTAGTTGATTTGTTAAATATTACCTGTAAAAACTCAAATTATTACCATCTGAAATTAAGACCAACCTTTTTTTTCAACAGAGAAAGAGTCCACTTAAAGCAGCCTGACTCAAACCTGATTTTATAAATCATATATTATAAATTCAGCACAGACACACAGTTTCTCATCCAGGATTAAAGGAGCCAGACGTTGCTCAGACAGGTAGGATTTAATTTTACACTGAGCATGGGTCAGTACTAGTGTCATACAGTTTAAGTGATGCACAGGAATCAGCAAATAATTTATTATAGATGCATTAAAGCTTGTTGGGGTATTTACTGTGAATCTGTGGCTGCGATGAATCATTTTACCGGTAACTTGATCAACTAGCAACTTAAGTCATGACAGAAGATAATATTTCAGTCCTGACATTGTTTAAATATTAATTACTTTACTACTATATATGATAACCGTTACATAGTAACAGTAAAAGATTTAAAAACATCTACAATTGCCATGGGAATGAAGCACTGTTAGCCAAGATCTGTTTTACAAGGACCAGAAGACCACAGTTGTGATAATTGTGTCAATCACAACTAACAGTAAGAAAGCAGAAACACAGTGAAATCGTGGAGTACCAGGGGCTGAAGGACCAACTGGAGGAGATTAAGATAAAGTCCAAAGTGGTCTCAATGGTAATAGGAGCATGAGGAGCTGCCACCCAAACCGGGAAGAGATTCCAGGCACAGCATCAGAGGTTTCTGTACAGAAGAGTGCAGTCCTAGGAACAGCAATGGAAACACTGCATAGAACCATATACATACGCAATATACATGAAGTATTAAAGTTGTTATTTCTATTTTACTGTAAAATACACTGAAGGAACTGACTTCTTGAAAATACAGCATGATTTGTTAAATATTACCTGTAAAAATTCAAATTATTAGAATTTGTTCAAGAAGTGGAGCTGATAATCTGATTAGAGACAAGAAAACTATCCAAAATCAAGGCAAAAAGGCCGAAACCTGAGCTTTTGACTTATAGGGATTATTTGTATACATGTTGAATTTATTATTTAAATCTTGGGCATCCACCACTGTAACAGTATACAAATGATAGAAAATAAATACAAGTAAAATTGGTTCCTTTTAAGCTTGATTATTTACACTATAACTACTGATCCACCATTTTTTACATACTTATTTAAAATGTAAAAAAAAAAAAAAAACAAACTACTGAAAACTCGCAACATAAGATAATGAAATAACTGCAGATATTTGCACCTCACTTATCTTGTACTGTGAACTTAACTGAAGTAGCAGAGAACAATTCAAAATGTTGCTGAGATGAAGAGCTAATGGTGTCCTCTGGTGGTGGACATGTTGTGAACTGCTAAGCAATTTCAAGAAGTCCCACAAAATTATCTAGTTTCATCTTGAAGGTGACACAGGAACAAGTACAGTACTTATTTTTCATTAAAGAATATGTGATAGTCCATCCGTCCATCTTGTTCTGCTTATCCGAGGCCAGGTCCCCGGGGGACAGCAGCCTAAGCAGACAAGCCCAGACCTCCCTCTCCCCAGCCACCTCCTCCAGCTTGTCCGGGGAAACACCAAGGTGTTCTCAGGCAACCCAAGAGATATAATCTCTCCAGTGTGTCCTGGCTCTGCCCCGGGGCCTCCTCCCGGTGGGACATGCCTGGAACACGTCACCCAGGAGGCGCCCAGGTGGCATCCTTGTCAGATGCCCAAACCACCTCAACTGGCTCCACTATGTACGATAGTGTTTCATTTCATTTTGTTGAATTCCATGTATCCTTTCTGGGTGTGGCTAAAAAAGATTAAAGCCTTCCACAAGTTTTGACTGTTGAGCCACACTCAGCAGTGACATCAAAGAAACAGGAATAACCAAGTCTGCAGTAAGTGACAAGTTCAACCACTACAGTAAAGCAACAATAATAAATTAAGGTTAACTCTTCAAAGCCAGAATACAATTCAATCAGACAACTCAAACACTGGTTGCATATGGATATGCATACAAGCATACAAGAAGGCAAGAGACAAAGAGGAAGAAAGTCAGTTTTAGTTTCAAAGCGGTACAAAGTGTGAAACCAGTTCCTTCTTACAAGAATAGAAAAAAATAAGTTTTTGTCACCCTCACCCTTCAGTCTGCAGAGAAGGAGTGTTTAGTTTGACCAATGCATTTCTTTTTGTCTTTTGGTTGAAAGTTTTACTGTCAGCTTTACACAAAAACCAGGATCTGTGCTTTAAAAGGAAACGTTCATGGAAATGGAAAATACAATTCAATCTGAGAGCTCAAACACTCATTAATGATATTTTAAAATAATGTGTTTCCCATATCACATTGTTTAATATTTTGAAAAAGAAAAGATAAAAATGGCAATAGAATTATGTCTACATCACTCCAGCTATGTGTTTACATTGTAAACTGTTATACTCAAACATGCTCAGCAGTTTAACACCTCCACAACTTTCTGTTGAACAACTTCAATATATTTAATAAACTGAATATTTAACACATTCAAATAACTGCATGCAGAAAGTAAATAAAACAAAATAATAATTATGTAGGAAATCAATTGATGCAAATTAAAATATCACTCATGCTAACATAAAGCATAAAAGAATGCAAAAGATTTAAAGAAAGAGGAAGCAAGTTTACTTTTAGATTCAAAGATGCACGATGTGTGAAACCAAAGAATATGAGCAGCAGACAGCAGCCCTTCCCCCCTCCCCCCTTCGCTCAGACAAAGAGTACTGCTTAGTTTGACCGATGACTTACTTCAAGTCATCGGTCAAGTTCAAGCTTTTACTGTCAGCTTTACTCTCAAAGTCTGGACTAAAATAATGGAGTTGAGAGTTGCTGGTCGTCTGCTTGTGGGTCTCATCTTTTACATTTCAGGTATCTGAAATTATTTATGAATTCTTATGTAAAAATCATTAGTTAATATTAACTTAAATCAATAGTTTAAAAAAGTTGAGAAATTTTTTAACAGATGAGAAATATTAGTTTAGATTAGTTCCTAATGTAAAGTACTGAAAATTATTAAGTGATGAATAACAAAGACATATTAATAAGATAAAAACATTTATTAACCCCCTTCTGTTAAAGTTGTTAATGGAGGAGAAACCAGGATCTGTGCTTTCAAAGGTTCATCAGTGGATCTGCACTGCTCACATCAACATCTGACTTTGAGCAGAAAATGGTTCACTATAGACTGGGATGGTTATAAGTATGTTCAGAGTGAGCTCTCTGTGGATGGACAACGTGTAACGTACAACATGTCTGAAGAGAAAAACCAAACTTTAACCATCAATGATCTAAGAGAGAGTGATGCAAACGCTTACTGCTGTATGAAGACTACAGAGAATCCAGGACGCTGTTGGTATAATGGAGTAACTCTTCAAGTTGTTGCAGGTACAGTGACTTTTACTCTTTGATTATTTTCCAAATGACATCATTGTATAACTTGTTCTCCATCATCCCCTCAGAGCTGCAGGTAAAGGTGATTCCTGCCGCAGAGGGACAGACAGTAACACTGATGTGCAGCAGCAGCTGTCCTCTGACTGAAAAGCCTGCAGCCTACATCTGGTACAAGAACAGAGAGTTTCTCTATGAGGACTGGTCTCCCTGGTACCAAGAGCTGCTCAGCAGTGAGGAAGCAGTCACATACTCCTGTGCTGTCAAAGGCTACGAGGATCTCAGAGCCCCTGAAGTCTCTGTGGGTGAGTCATGACTGTTGTTGCTACAGACTCTCCAGCTAAACCCTGTGAAAATGATCTCAGTACAAATATTTAACATCATGTCTTTTTGTCCAGATTCCATCACACAGACATGCTTCAGTGTCACTTATGCTTATGGAAACATTTGTTCTTACAAACAGACATTAGTGGATAAGCCGTGCTCCATCACATACCCCAGAGGTGGAGTTTATATCATATTTGCTTAAACAATACATGTATATGTCTTAAATAAGATGTATGATTATATCAAAAATAGTGACAAGCAGTGTGTTTATCCTTTTTCAACAGAGGTTCATGTTCAAAGAGCTTCTTCCACATCAGAGTTTGTCACACTGACCTGTAACACCAGCTGTAACCAGACTGATGATCAAACTGTCTATATGTGGTATCACAACAAAAGAAACTATTATGAGAATCAACATTATTCAACTCAAAAATCTTCAACAGACACATTCTCTTGTGCAGTTAAAGCTCATAAACATCTTCAATCTAAGGAAGTTTGTAAGTGTTAAATATATTTTATTTTATATATAATAATAAACTCAAGTGCTGAAACACAGACCAATCAAACAACTCTAAATCTTCCATCTATATTTCAGGTGTTCAGGATAAAAACTGCCAGATTAGGAATTATGTCAGAAGGAGAATCTGTGCTCTGGAAGGATCTTCAGTGAACATTACAAGTGAATACTCACATCCTTATAACACGAAGCCAGAGTTTAAATGTTGGAGTAAAAAATGGAGAAAAGATAAAGTGGAAGTTGAAGAGCTGATTGAGGCTGCAGGTCGTGTGGAGTATCAGGACAACATGAAGAACCAACACATCCTGACCATCAACAACCTGAAGAAGAATGACTCAGGAGGATACACATTCAGATTCAAGAGAGATCATGAAGGATGGACACAGTCTGATCTGCCCGGAGTCTTTTTGATTGTCACAGGTAAATCTAAACTCCTCACTCAGCAGACTTTACTCATTAATGTCTGAACAGGAGCAGAGGTGGAAGAAATATTCAGATCCTTCTTTGTTCTTTAACAATGTTAAAATATTCCCTTACAATGAAAACGTTTGCTTTTAATTAGAATAATGTGCATTTTATGAAACATAACTATAGTTAAAATATCAAAAGTAAAAGTTGGCTTCTATTGTAGATAATTATAATAGTTTTAATATTATATACAGTCGGGTCCAAAGGTGTTCAGACAAACTAACCTTCACCACAGTTTCGACAGGTGGCATACCTGCTGCTTCAGAGCTATTTCTATTTATTGAATTGCTGTTTTGATACTACAGCTTCTGTTTATAAAATAAAATAATATTCTATATTTCATCATTATTTTTGCTCTCGATTGCTGTTAAATATAAAAAAAACACCTCTGCTTTCAAGAAGAAAATAAAACAGTTTTCAGCTCTGACTCACAGCAGTATAAAGTTAAGGAAAGTTTCAGGTTCAGAGGTCACTCAGCAGAGGATGGTTTAAAGATGTGCATGAAATGGATGTTACAATTCACCAATAAAAATTTGATAAATGTTAACTTTTTTTAAAGAAGGAAAAGACATTTAGTATTTTCATTTAAATAGTTTTTTAATTATTAAAAAATAAAACCGCTGATTGACAGTGTGTAAACCTTACCTGATGAGACAAACTCTTATCCATCATCCATCCATCTATGCATCCATCCACCTCCTCCCCATCCACCTCCTCCAGCTTGTCCAGGGGAACACCAAGGCATTCCCAGGCCAGCTGAGAGATGTAATCTCTTCAGCGTGTCCTGGGTCTGCCCCAGGGCCTCCTCCCGGTGGGACAACTGGCTCTTTTCGATGTGAAGGAGCAGCGGCTGTACTCTGAGGCCCTCCCGGATGACTGAACTTCTCACCCTAACTCTAAGGGAGAGGCCAGCCACATGCTCTCTTCTCCCATCACTCGTTAACAATACCCTCAGAAACAGGTGGCGGCTAGGAGCCTCCTACAAAATTAAAAATGTGATAACACATCCAGAGTTTGAGTCCTGTGAGCAAAAAACAAAGCTGACTGAGACAAAAACAGCTGAAAACTTGTGATTATTAGATTAAATACAGCAACTTTTTCTCTATATGTTTTACTTTATAAAGTGAATTATTGTAAGCAACAAGAACGTTAACAGAGGGATAATTTTGTTGAAGCACACTGTTTATTATGATCAAAGCCAGCAGCTCTCTCTAACAGTCTCAATATTTTTATTGCAATGTTTGTGTGGGGATTTTTCCAAAACATGTGTTATTCACCATCATTGACAGTCTGGTTTAATAAGTATTTTTGTTTAGAATTGTGCTTGTCTGCATCATTGTTTCACAGAACAGCATTATCAATTTGTGGTGATAGTCAATTTGGCCAGCAGATGTCACTGTGGAGATGGGTCTCAGATTGAACCAAATTAGAAGCAGAGCACAGCTTGAGTAAACTAACTGAAACACAGACACTGACTAGCTGACAGGAAATACACAACTGGGCAAAACAATGCACAGGTCAAATAAGTCAGCCCAATGACAATGGAAGCAAAACTGAAGACTACACACAGGACAAGAAACTATCAAAATAAATCAGGAGACTAACACTGACTGAAACACAAACTAGACAGGGCAAACTAAACACAAAGTTAAAACCGACTAAACATGGGAAACATAAAAGAAACAAAGATTAGGCAAAGAGAACATAGGAGGGCAGGAAAAACTTGAGAATATCTAACAAAGAAATCTTGAATACAACACAAGATTGACAACCAAACATAAGCAAATGCAATGTTTAAACTAAAACTAGAACGAAGTCAGACAGAGAATATTTTTTTTAAAAAAAGGCAACTGAGTCCAAAAAAGAAAACACTGAGTATAAAACCAAGGATCATGACATAAAGACCCAAAGCACAATGCAAGTTTCAGTTACTGAAGACAAAAGTCAAGGCGGAGACCCACAAAAAAGAAACAACTGGACAGGCAGGATGAAATGGTAGGATAAACCTTTAAGTAAATAATAACTCAGGCTGTCATACACTGTACATGGAGTGGAGTTTAAAAAAGCAACTATTCCCTCGTAAATGTCATAAAAGTACAGAACAATGTTAGATTTTATCAGTGCATGGGGGATTAAAGAGTCTGCTTTTTCGCTTAACTCACTCAGATTCAGTCTCTAGCACATGTTGCAATTGTGTAATGTTTCATCTTAACATATAACATCTGTCATTATTAATGTTCGTCTCTCAGAGCTGAGAGTGAGGATGAGTCCTTCTGCAGTGGTGACAGAGGGTCAGAGAGTCACACTGACCTGCAGTACCAGCTGTCCTCTGACTGACAACACAAACTACATTTGGTACTTGAACAGTCGACCTCTGACCCCGAGACAGAACCAGAACAAACATCTGATCCTTGATCCAGTCAGCAGGGAGGATGCAGGAAACTACTCCTGTGCTGTGAAAACCAACAAAGATATCAGCTCTGCTCCAAAGACTCTCACTGTCCAAAGTATCACAGGAATGTGGACAATTGGAGTTTCTGTAATAATTCTGATTTTAATACTTCTCCTTTTCTTCTTTTTGATTAGGTAAGCAACACCGTGTTTGATTCAAAGCAAAACATTTAATCTCTGGCATGAACTCACTTATTTTCCTGTTTATTACTTTCAATAATCAGAAAAAAGTGGACTACGAGTCAGTCTTCCACAAACGAAACATCAAACAATGTAGTGGAGGTAAAGATTACTGTAGAGTTGGAAAACACATATTCATACTGAATGATCTTTCTTACAGAGTCAAAGGACTCAAATCTTTAAGTGTATTATGATGTATCGCTTTTTGTTCTCAGCTAAATCCTGATCCTGAGTTTGAAGACGTCTTAGCTCAGCCACAGGTGGAGGATGAAGTCCTCTACAGCAAAGTGTACTTCTTCAAAAACCACACAGATCCTCTTTTTTCCACCATAGAGCCACTTCAGCCAAGAGAAGAGCAGCATGCTGATTACACTGCTGTGAAGTTTAGACATAAAACAAGCTCTGATGGAGAATCTGTTGTCATTTCAACAGAAACAGATGACACTTAAAGACCTGCAGAGGTACACTGCGGTGAACAAGCCTTTTAACAAACCTCTGCACCTCTCATTTAATTTTTTGTGCGTTGTACTTGAATCTATATTTCACATTATTTATACGTTTTTTCTGTATTCAACACAACTAGATTAGCCAGTTTGATTGGCTTCACATGTTACTCGTGTTAATGTAATAATTCATGGTCATGCAAGAAAAAAAAAATCATAGTAAAAGTTAATCTGCCTTTTGTCTCCCTCTTCTGACATTGAGAGCAATTACACACAATGAAAGGGTGTTCAACAATATAACTCCAAGAAAGAAGGGATGCAACAGCTGTAATGTTAGCTGTGGGGATGCCCCTCGTGTGTATAGATGTGCTGACATGTTTGCGAATCTCCCTGCATTATAGCCCGTGATATTGTCACAATGCAAAATTGCAGAATTTATTCCGAGCTGTATATTAAACACATTTGTATAGTTTTACATTTGTTGATTTTAGATAGTCTTGTTTTGATGTGAAGCATTTTTACTATTTTAGATGTTTGAGTTCGTTCCTAGACAATTTTATAATATTATTCCAGACGGCATATTCCATCCATCTATTTTAGTTTCGATGAGGGGCTGGAGCCTATCCAAGCTGTTAGACAGCGTATTACCACCTAGCACTGCCCTTTGCCACTGGCATATATACAGTAAGGTCCATAAATATTTGGACAGGGAAACATTTTTTATAAGCTGGGCTCTGAGGATTACCACAATGAATTTTCCATCTTTAATACAATGGGTTGAACACCACTGTTGTCGTCTTCACACACAGTATGAAGAACACATGTATGTAAAACACGGCGGAGGCAGTGTGATGGCTTGGACATACATGGCTGCCATTAGCACTGGGACACTAGTTTTTATTGATGGTGTGACACATGATGGAAGCAGATGAATGAATTCTGAGGTGTTCAGCGACATAGTGTCTGCTCAAAGCTAGACAAACTGCAGTCAATTTGATTGGGCGGCGTTTCATAATACAGATGGACAATGACCCAAAACATAACGCCAAAGAAACCCAGGATTTTATTAAAGCAAAGAAGTGGCATATTTTTCAATGGCCAAGTCAGTCAACTGATTTTGAACCAAATGAGCATCCATTTCAATTGTTGAAGACTAAACTTCAGACAGAAAGGCCTGCAAACAAACAGCACCTGAAAGCCACTGCAGTAAAGATCTAGCATTAAAAAGGAGGAAACCCAGCATCCTGTGATGTCCATGAGTTCAAGATTTCAGGCTGTCATTGCCAGCAAAGAGTTTATTGTTATTTTTTATTTATTTAATTTCTGCAAAATATCATTTAAATCATTGAATGTTTGATCCACTGGAAGACGTCTGCTATGTTTTAAAGATGATCTGATATACTTTGGCTCATGAGCTGTTCCACACCTTCTACATACTTTTTTCTTGCCATCATTCTGGTAGAGGTTGACTTGATTTTGGTTTCATCTATCCAAAGACTTTTTTTCCAGAACTGTGCTGGGTTTTTTAAGCAACTTTTTGTGAAGGGGAAAGCTGGCCAGCACAGCTGAGGTCCATCAAGCTAACCACGACATCTATACTCAGGCCCTTTCTCAATTCTAAGTACGCAAGTACGTACTCGCGTTCTCGGCGAGACCGGACTTGCCACTGAACACTGAAATAAACCAAACATTAACATTTAGAAGTGATCTAAGTTACTTATATATCATGTTTAACCTCAGTAGCGAAGTCTCTATTAATAAAAATAGTGTGCATTATGTCTTAATAAAAACAAGCAGGTGAGATGTTAGAACGCCTTTATTTTTATTTTAGTACAATAGACAGCCGCTGGGGTTTGTTTAACCTGAGTAGCAAAAAGACCGCGTAGGGGTTGAAAATGATGTGCCAGGAGTCCACTGTTCTCGCCGGCTCTAGTGATCCTCGACCTCGCTGTCTACTATGGAGCTGGCGGGTCACAGACGTCTCCGAAAACGTCCAAGCACGTTTGGAAATATATGATATCTTGATAAATCTAGCAGATATTTGAAGTTTACACAGCTACATTCTCACTTGAAAATAACTTAAACGTTTATTTTGTGACCCAGCAAGAGAAATATTTAAAAGTTTTCAGCCCCGCTCGTCCGCCATTGCCGCGTTTGAGTTTTAGACGAAATGCATTCTGGGATATTTAGCTGTACCAAGTCCACACAAGTCACCACCGATGCATGCTCGATAAAACAGGCTGAGCGAGAAGACATCCGGGACTTTTTCGCGTTCTCGGCTTGATGCGTACTTTGAATTGGAACAGCACTTGGTCTCCGACTGATGACGTATCACGAGTATGCGAGAACGCAAGGACGGACAAGTACGCATATTGAGACAGGGCTCAGTAGCTGCCGGAGCCCAGAAGAGAGCAAAATAAAAAACGATTTTGCTAAAAACACTGGAACACATAGAAAGCAAGCAAACAAAAAAGTGAGGCAACCGCGCAGTGTAGAGCCTTAAAGCACGAACAGAAAATACAGACAAAGACTGACAGGAAAAAAGCAGCAGAAAGAAGAGAGAGAGAGTGAGCATTGGATACATCCAATGCATATTGGATGTATCTTATATAGGGACAGTGATCCCCCCCTCCCGTCGTTGGATATCCTTTTGTGAGGAAGAGGACTCCCTTACTACATTTATTTATATTATATTATCTGTATAGCACTTGAGAGCACACCTTTCACTTTATTAAAAGCACCTTATCAAGCACTTTATTTAGCATTGCACTTTAAGCATGGATTTGGACACAAGAAGTTTACATTTAAATATTTATTGACTATTTATTGGGAATTTTAAAATCAGTTGGTAGCCTTATTTCAGATCCTGAACAGCTGCTCCTCATCAAGGAATGTGGTGGTTGTCTGTCAGGAGAGAAGAATGGTGATTGAGATTGTGATTAAGGTTTACCAGTAAGGAAAACTAATGCAAGTGTGTGTGAAATCTAGGAATAAAAGTGGTGCAAATAAGTAGTGATGTGACGTTCTGTATCGAGGCTTCGAAGCGTGTGTCGAGTAATTGAGGGGGCGTTTCCGCGATGCGCGTATCGAGGCTTGCTTCATTTATGGGAGGAGCTGAAAATGATGACGTCCGAAGCCTCGCTGCCCGGCTGTACCACGTGACTGGTTCAGGAAGTGGTTCGAACTTTGCCGCGAGATATGACAGCGATATAAACCCCTCAGACTTCATTCAAAAATGTGGGTGTTTGATGGAGAGTTGTGGTTAGTGAGAGTTTGGAGACAGTTTGGAGAGAGTTAGAGACAGTTTGGAGAGAGTTAGTTGGTTTATGAGAGTGAGGAGAGAAAGTCAGGAGAGAATGGAGCCAGCTAAGAAGAGGAGGATGTCCTCCCCTGTGTGGGAACATTTTGATTTTATTCCTCCCAACAAGGTATGTCAATTTCTACAGAAGATGTATTTTCATAATAATGATGGTGCAATACAATTTATGTTAAGCTGTCTTTACTTTTGTACAAGGTGAAGTGTTTGCTATGTGCCAGGGAGCTGGGATATAACAACAACACCTCATCCATGCTGAGGCACTACAGAGCTTTGCATGAGAATAAGGGGAACACCGATTGTGGAGCAAGACCAAGTGAGCCATCAAATGCAATGATAATATAGCATGCAGTAATGTTACTAAATGATATAACAATATTATACAACTGTAATAAGTTACGTGTGTGATATTTATATTTGTGCTTTGTTTTTATTGTCTTTCCTCAGGAGAACAATCTCAAATAGATGAAGACCTGGTTAGCATGATGATTGAGGACTCCCAGCCATTTAGCATTGTGGAGGACAAAGGATTTAAAAGATTTGTTAAATCATTAAATCCTAGCTATGTTCTCCCCATTATAAAGGTCAAGGTCATGTGAACATGCAGGACTGAGGCCTCAGTCTGTAGCTGTCCATACCTCAACGTTACAAAAGCACAACCACTGTCCACACCCCAGCCACACCTCACCTCACAGTAAGTGATCATTTCCATTTTAAGCATTTCCAAATAATCATTTTCCATACTGCCAGTAAAAATATACAAAGTATACTGCTATCACTACAATATACATGTTTTACACACTCCTTTTGTTGTTGACATTTACAGGCTGTGTGCAAAAGGCCACACTCTTCAAATTCATGCCAACTAATATTTTTACGTCCAGTAGATGTGCTACTAGAGCAAATGAAGCTTCAAGAAGCTTTGCGCTGGGGTGAACCAATTGGATGAAAAGCTTCAGCGCTTCATGAAGCTTCATCTGCCCATCACTACAAATAAGTGTTTGTAAGATAATGATTACTCACCTTTCTTGCCTGTGTCCTCTTCAAGGTGTTTGGGCAAATGTTTCCCCGGGGGTTCAGACACCATTTAAAGGTTCCGGGAGAGACCATGGGTTAAGAGAGTGTGGTGAATCTTTTTGTGCTTGGGGTTTCTGGGTTTTTATAATATTGGGTTTGGTGTAAAATTAAAGTGTGGAATATTTATTAATATGAAAATGTGAAATGTATTTATGTATTCTGATTGATACATTGTAAACTGTGGTGGAAGGTTGGGATTTAAGAATTTACCTGAGAGTGGAAGAATGGGTTAGTCCAGGGGTGGGCAATCTCAGGCCTCGAGGGCCGGTGTCCCTGCAGGTTTTAGATCTCACCTTGGGTCAACACACCTGAATCACATGATTAGTTCGTTACCAGGCCTCTGGAGAACTTCAGGACATGTTGAGGAGCTAATTTAGCCATTTAAATCAGCTGTGTTGGTTCGAGGACACATCTAAAACCTGCAGGGACACCGGCCCTCGTGGACTAACGCTACGTCCACACGTACACGGGTATTTTTGAAAACTGAGATTTTCCGTTTTCATTTTAAAAAATAATCCCGTCCACACGTAAACGCAGAAATGAAGGAAAACGCTGCTAGGAACATGCCAAAGCAACAGGTGGCGATATATTCCTAACCGTGTAAAAATGTTGGCCAATCCGAAGTCTAGAAGCCTCGGCGGGAAATAGTAAACAAAGATGGGGCATAGAAGCAGAACCGAGTCGTATGCGTGGAGGGCCAGTAACTGTGTGTATATATGTAAGCATTTAAACACTGCAGAGAGTACAAGTAACAGTAACAGTATTGTAGAAATAAATTTGACCAAAACAATAACGTGGCGCACAGTGTGTCTTCAAAAAAAGCTTTGACGCTGCGTTTTCTCAGTTTTTCTCATCCACACGTAAATGCAAAAACTGAGTTTTCGAAAATATCCACTCTGGCAGGCGTTTTTAGAAATCTACGTTTTCAGTGACTGAAAACGCCGTTTACGTGTGGACGAAAGGTGCAAACGCATAGAAAAATCTGCGTTTGCCAAAATACCCGGGTACGTGTGGACGTAGCCTGAGATTGCCCACCTCTGGGTTAGTCTGTGACAGCTGAACATATTTAAGGCTGCCGGTTGTCATTGGAGATGGGGGATTTGTGCTGTGAAGAAGCTCGATGAGTTAATTGTTGTAAGGAGAGCTGTATAGCAAATAAATACTTTTTGTTCCACTACACTTGCCTTGGTCCATCTCACTGTGTTTCCAGCCGCTAAGGGCCGCCCTGTTCCACCTTTCATCCTTTGTTTTTTCTTTTCATCTTCCACTTATGATATACACGACCCTACACCATAACTTCTTGCAAACCAGTCTCTCATCCATCATTGCACTGGGTCACTTTGACAGTTCCATGGCCAAAGTGAGTCTGAAAGTCTGCAGAAAAGCAGTTAATCAGTTAATCCATTCAAGAATTTTGTTGGTCGCGCATGCCAGACATAAACTGCTATCCATGCTGAGTGAGGGTTTACTTGTTCGCCTTCTGGTGTTTGAGGCGAGAACCAGAATTCCAGGTACATGCCCTGCAAAGGCCAGGTTTATTTGCTTATAGGGATATTGAAAGGGCTGTACACTTCGGCTTTACTGTCATTTAAAGAGCTGTATGCTTTTGTGTCACGGCCCCAGAAAGTGCTGCAGGCCTTTGCTTTACAGCTATCCAAACAGCTACATGCTTCTGTTGTACAGCTGGTTAAAGGGCTGCACACGGCGTGAAGCAGTCCAGTTAAGCACAGCTGCATGTTTCTGCTGCACAGTCAAAGGCAGCTGCATAACGAGAAGGGTCCTATGCACATACAGTGGGGCAAAAAAGTATTTAGTCAGCCACCGATTGTGCAAGTTCCCCCACTTAAAATGATGACAGAGGTCAGTAATTTGCACCAGAGGTACACTTCAACTGTGAGAGACAGAATGTGAAAAAAAAATCCATGAATTCACATGGTAGGATTTGTAAAGAATTTATTCGTAAATCAGGGTGGAAAATAAGTATTTGGTCACCTCAAACAAGGAAAATCCCTGGCTCTCACAGACCTGTAACGTCTTCTGTAAGAAGCTTTTCTGTCCCCCACTCGTTACCTGTATGAATGTCACCTGTTTGACCTCATCATCTGTATAAAAGACACCTGTCCACAGCCTCAACCAGTCAGACTCCAAACTCCGCCATGGCCAAGACCAAAGAGCTTTCGAAGGACACCAGGAAAAGAATTGTAGACCTGCACCAGACTGGGAAGAGTGAATCTACAATAGGCAAGCAGCTTGGTGTGAAAAAATCAACTGTGGGAGCAATCATCAGAAAATGGAAGACATACAAGACCACTGATAATCTCCCTTGATCTGGGGCTCCACGCAAGATCTCATCCCGTGGGGTCAAAATCATCATGAGAACGGTGAGCAAAGATCCCAGAACCACACGGGGGGACCTGGTGAATGACCTGCAGAGAGCTGGGACCAAAGTAACAAAGGTCACCATCAGTAACACACTACAACGGCAGGGAATCAAATCCCGCAGTGCCAGACGTGTTCCGCTGCTGAAGCCAGTGCATGTCCAGGCCCGTCTGAAGTTTGCCAGAGAGCACATGGATGATACAGCAGAGGATTGGGAGAATGTCATGTGGTCAGATGAAACCAAAGTAGAACCTTTTGGTATAAACTCAACTCGTCGTGTTTGGAGGAAGAAGAATACTGAGTTGCATCCCAAGAACACCATACCTACTGTGAAGCATGGGGGTGGAAACATCATGCTATGGGGCTGTTTTTCTGCCAAGGGGACAGGACGACTGATCCGTGTTAAGGACAGAATGAATGGGGCCAAGTATTGTGAGATTTTGAGCCAAAACCTCCTTCCATCAGTGAGAACTTTGAAGATGAAACGAGGCTGGGTCTTCCAACATGACAATGATCCAAAACACACCGCCCGGGCAACAAAGGAGTGGCTCCGTAAGAAGCATTTGAAAGTCCTGGAGTGGCCTAGCCAGTCTCCAGACCTCAACCCCATAGAAAATCTGTGGCGGGAGTTGAAAGTCCGTGTTGCTCGGCGACAGCCCCAAAACATCACTGCTCTTGAGAAGATCTGCATGGAGGAATGGGCCAAAATACCAGCTACTGTGTGTGCAAACCAGGTAAAGACCTATAGTAAACGTTTGACCTCTGTTATTGCCAACAAAGGTTATGTTACAAAGTATTGAGTTGTATTTTTGTTATTGACCAAATACTTATTTTCCCCCCTGATTTACGAATAAATTCTTTACAAATCCTACCATGTGAATTCATGGATTTTTTTTTTTTTCACATTCTGTCTCTCACAGTTGAAGTGTACCTCTGGTGCAAATTACTGACCTCTGTCATCATTTTAAGTGGGGGAACTTGCACAATCGGTGGCTGACTAAATACTTTTTTGCCCCACTGTAACCTGTAACAACGTAGCCAAAACATACCATGTGATCACAATCACTTTCTAGAAAAGAAAACTGCGGTCTTTTTGCATGCTAACTTAAAGATAATATTAAGAAACAGTGCAGAATATTATGGGAAACATAACCTGCACTAACCAAATGTCCATGATCTCAGCAGCACAAACTGCTGCTGAGATCATGTGCTGTGATAATGGCAACCTACGCTGGGCAGACCACAAACTGCTGAAGAGTAGAACAAGCTAGATGGATCCTTAATAATGGTGATGTTTTCAAAATGGCCACCATTGTTATTATTGTTATTATTATGATTATGATGATTTATAATATCATCATCATTATTATTATTCTTATTTTAACATGCTGTAATCATACCTTGTAATCATGTTTGTATAAACACTTTGACATGAGTTAGGACTGAATGTTTCATTATATCACATCACTCGATTAGGTGGGAGCCTGACATACACACAGCACATATATCTGTGCATACACACATAAACATATATCTGTGCATACACACATAAACATATATCTGTGCATACACACATATACACATATATCTGTGCATACACACATATATCTGCATACATACATACATATATATATATATAGGGGAATAATATTAACACTTTGAGAACTGAAAGTTACCTGAATATCTAAAATATTCAGGGTAAGGCAACTAAACCACATTGCACTTCCTGCAGAGAACAAAAGAACCACAGAGGAAGGACGTTCATGTTTAGTTTCAAAGGTGCTTTGTGTGCCAAACCACTGAACATAAAACAGTCACGTCAGTCCTTCTGTTTTTCAAGCGATTTTGAGATGTGAGTAAATCGTGTCTACTTTTATATTTATTGTCAACGTTATGCTTCCACGCTGGTCTCCAACCAACATGTTGCTGACAGGTTTTCGATATGTGTTCCTCTGTTTCATCTTCTACATTTCAGGTATGAGTAATTATTTATATATCCTTGTAAAAAGATACCTAAAAATAATTTACTTATTTACATTTTAAGGATAGAAAAAAACAACAGGTGATAAGACAATAAATCTGTTTGCTAATAAAAGTTTGTGTTAAAGGTGTTAATGGAGGAGAAACCAGGATCTGTGCTTTCAAAGGTTCATCAGTGGATCTGCACTGCTCACATCAACATCTGACTTCAAGCAGAAAATGGTTCACTATAGACTGGGATGGTTATAAGTATGTTCAGAGTGAGCTCTCTGTGGATGGACAACGTGTAACGTACAACATGTCTGAAGAGAAAAACCCAACTTTAGCTTTCAATGATCTAAGAGAGAGTGATGCAAATGCTTACTGCTGTATGAAGACTACAGAGAATCCAGGACGCTGTTGGTTCAACAGAATTACTCTTCAAGTTGTTACAGGTACAGTGACTTTTACTCATTGATTACTTTCCAAATGACATCATTGTATAAGTTGTTCTCCATCATCCTCTCAGAGCTGCAGGTAAAGGTGATTCCTTCCACAGAGGGACAGACAGTAACACTGATGTGCAGCAGCAGCTGTCCTCTGGCTGAAAAGCCTGCAGCCTACATCTGGTACAAGAACAGAGAGTTTCTCTATGAGGACTGGTCTCCCTGGTACCAAGAGCTGCTCAGCAGTGAGGAAGCGGTCACATACTCCTGTGCTGTCAAAGGCTACGAGCATCTCAGAGCCCCTGAAGTCTCTGTGGGTGAGTCATGATGATCATTCTGTTACAAAACATTATGCAAAGCCCTGTAATAATTCTCTCAGTACAAACATTAAATATTATTTCTCTGTGTTCAGAGTCCATCACACAGACATGTTTCAGTGTGACTTATGCTTATGGAAACATGTCTTCCCACAATCAGACATTAGTAAATGAGTCATGCTCCATCACATATCCCAGAGGTAAAAAAGAAAAAAATCCACACTGTTTAAACACATCTCCACTAAATCTCTAAATTCAGATTTCTTATAACTATCTTTTATATGAATTATATGAGCTCTGTGAATATATCTATGCATAGTAACAAGAAGTGTTTTTATTCTTTTCAACAGAGGTTCATGTTCAAAGAGCTTCTTCCACACCAGGGTTTGTCACACTGACCTGTAACACCAGCTGTAACCTGACTGATGATCAAACTGTCTACATGTGGTATCACAACAAACAAAACTATCATGAGAATCAACATCATTCAACACAAAAATCTTCAACAGACACATTCTCTTGTGCAGTTAAAGCTCACAAACATCTTCAATCTAAGGAAGTTTGTAAGTGTTAAATATTTTTTATTTTATATATAATAATAAACTCAAGTGCTGAAACACAGACCAATCAAACAACGTTAAATCTTCCATCTATATTTCAGGTGTTCAGGATAAAAACTGCTGGAGAGTGAATTATGTCAGCAGGAGAATCTGTGCTCTGGAAGGATCTTCAGTGAACATCACAAGTGAATACTCACATCCTGATGACATGAAGCCAGAGTTTAAATGTTGGAGTAAAAAATGGAGAAAAGATAAAGTGGAAGTTGAAGAGCTGATTGAGGCTGCAGGTCGTGTGGAGTATCAGGACAACATGAAGAACCAACACATCCTGACCATCAACAACCTGAAGAAGAATGACTCAGGAGGATACACATTCAGATTCAAGAGAGATCATGAAGGATGGACACAGTCTGATCTGCCCGGAGTCTTTTTGATTGTCACAGGTAAATCTAAACTCCTCACTCAGCAGACTTTACTCATTAATGTCTGAACAGGAGCAGAGATGGAAGAAATATTCAGTTTGGGTGAAATTGGCACCGTTACACTACAAATCCTCATTAAAAGGAAAAGTCCTGCATTTAAAACTGAATTCATACACGTTTTCAGAAAAATTGCATTTAATATTGTAGAAAATAGTACTTATTTTGCCGGAAAAATGCCTTTTACTTTCAATAAGATGACATGCCGGTTGCAATTTTCACTTTGGGTGTTTATGGTTCAGGTTTGAACAACCTGGATACTGTTATTTTGTTTGATCTACAGCTGTCATGTACAGCTGTGCAGCAGCCAAGGCAGGACCCAAACACAGGACTCAGAAACAATATAGGGGAATAAACTAAAGGAAGCAAACTTTATTTGCTGAATACATCTGGATCTAATACTGACTAACAGGATGGGGCAGGGGTCGGCAACCTGCGGCTCCGGAGCCGCATGCGGCTCTTTAGTCCTTTTAGTGCGGCTCTGCGTGGTTTGGGAAAATATATATATATATATTTTTTTAAGTAATTAGCTGAATTGTATTTTATTAATGTTAGTTCTTTTTCTAACTTGTAGTTCTAAATTGGAAGATTATTGTGATTTTGAAATATAAATATAAAATTATATTCTATTATTTTTTTATCGCTCAAAATAAGCGTCACACTCGCGGAAGCCGGTATACCTCCCGAGACGCCGTGCATTTATCGAGACTTTCAACCCCAGGTAAGCTAATTATGGATCTTCGGATCCACATTATGTCAGCAGCTATTCTCCACCGTGAACTATGTTAAAAACAAACACTGCTCATGCCTCACAGATATCCCCCTATGATGGGGGAAGTAAAACTGAACACAATGAACACAGGATGAGAGGCTGTCAAAATAAAACAGGAATTATGATAAACACAGGCTTGACATGGGGACCAGAGGGAAATAGACATGGGGACATGACTGACTGTGGAAACAGAAGGGGAACACAAACCACTGAGACAACAGAAAAACAAACGTGAAAACACTTGGAACAACACATTGTCTGGATAATTGAACATGCTTTTTTAATTTATTTTTTTGTCAACATCATCCATAAAGGTCTCATTTCAAAATATTTTCATATTTTAGTTTAATAGAAAAACATTTAAAGTCACATAAAAAAACAGTAGTGGAATACAAATATAAATTTGCAGAGAAAAAAAATAACACTCAACCTAAATTTTTGCTTTCAGAGCTGAGAGTGAAGATGAGTCCTTCTGCAGTGGTGACAGAGGGTCAGAGAGTCACACTGACCTGCAGTACCAGCTGTCCTCTGACTGACAACACAAACTACATTTGGTACTTGAACAGTCGACCTCTGACCCCGAGAGAGAACCAGAACAAACATCTGATCCTAGACCCAGTCAGCAGGGAGGATGCAGGAAACTACTCCTGTGCTGTGAAAACCAACAAAGATATCAGCTCTGCTCCAAAGACTCTCACTGTCCAAAGTATCACAGGAACATGGACACCAGCAGCTGCAGGAGTTTCTGCTGCTCTGCTGGTTTTAATACTTCTCACTGTCTGCTGGTGTGTTAGGTGAGCAAAACTGTGATCTCATTCAGATCAATAGTATTCATCTGATATTGTTTTAGTTGTGTATATATACACGTGTGTGTGTGTGTGTGTGTGTGTGTGTGCTCTTTTTTTACAAATTAGAAAAAAGAGGATTTCAAACCAGCCTTCAAGAAGTGCAACACTAGGCAACAAACAGCAGGTACAAAACAAGACACAAGCAATCCTGCTGAAATTGAAAAAAAAAAATCCCCATTGTCAACCTTATTTTTGTTCACATAACTCTATTCTATTTTACTTTTTTATTTATAATCATTATCATAATTAGCAATAATTATAATTTAATCAGGTATTTTAAGTATATATACATTCATTGTGGGCATGAATGTCAAAGCAATTTGGGGTTTTTAATGATTGATTTCAACTGTTGTTTTTCAAGCGTGGAATTATTGCAGGAATACAGTGTCTTAATTAAGTTTATAAAACATCTAAGTGCATTTATTTTAGATTTTAGATTTTACAAACAGCTCCAAATAGATACATATCTCCCAATAATATTTGTTCAAATGTCCTTTAGCAGGTTGCAGCTTAGCCAGACATTTTTAGTAAAGATCAACAACAGTCTGGCATATTTCTGGTTGTACATTTGACCACTTATCTTTATATAAGTGGAATTCATCTTCATTTGTTGGTTTCCTGCCGTGTTCCTGGCTTTTAAGCATAGTCCACAAATTTTCAATAGGGTTGAGGCTAGGGCTTTGAAAAGGCTATAAAGCTTAATGTAAGGCTGCTTTATTTATAGCTCAATTTTTGTCTCATTTGACGACAAAATTGTTCTCCAGAAAAAAAATTGGCGTTTAGATATGGGAAGCTACAGTTTTCAGTTAAGCTTAAAGGGGTTAATTTTGAGGCAGGAGCTCTTTCTTGTCAGTATCTTCTGAGTCCATTACAGTGTAAAACATGTTTTCACTGTGGACGGTGTTCCAGCAGTTTCCGGGTTATGGCCGGCTTGATTTTTGGTGGTTTCTGGGTTATTCCTGAACTTCCTAACTAATTTCCTCTCATCTGAGGGTGACAGTTTAGGTCTTCCTCGAGGCCTAGGCAAAGTGGTCACACATGAAAAAAATATACTTACACTTATATACAGCTGTTTGAAATGATGGTCTTGCTATCTGCAGTTGTTTAGAATTGGCTTCTAACACTTTTGTTTGATTTTTTTTATTTTTTTATTTTTTTTTAATTTTTAAAAATGTATGCTGTACAACTAGTCAACCCTGGAAAAAACAGCAGTTGAAAGCAGTCATCAAGAGCCTAACTTTACTGTGAAGTTCGTGCCCGTTATGAATAAATATAAACTCCTGACCACAGCTTAAATGTACACTTTATTTATCTGAATTCAATAATTTTAATTTCAGATTCATTTTATCAATGTATTTCTTTTTTCTTATTGCATTTTAATGAGCGACACAATCTACTTATCTATTTGTTTGTTGTGCTTTACTTAATTATAATTGTTATAGCAAAGGAATTTCACAGATTTTATACTTTATATTTTGTCACCTCACAAACCTGCTGGTCAGAGTATCATTAAAACCTGCAAATAAAGTAAAAATATTTAAATGAGGGGGGAAATGACCTATAACACAGCATGTTGTTTGTCTTCCTCCTCAGGTGAACCCTGATCCAATATATGAAAACATCCCAACTCATTATTGCAGACTGCACCTACCTATGACCCACACAACTGATCTCTACTGCAATATTGACCCACTACCTGCTCACTAAAGTAACTTTGTTACCATAGTGATTTAAAGGGCCCTTTTCTCTGATAGCTTCCACAACACAGCAGCGACACCACATTTGGTGGATCTGCCAGTGGTTTTCATACTCTGCAACATAAATTACAACAGAAATTGTTCTTGAACTTTTCCATTATAAAATGTATGCTACTGAAACATATGTCACAACTGAAAGATGACAAATACAACAATTTGGGTTTGAGAACAGCTGAGTGACATTGTTTAAACATTATTTTTATCCACCATATCCAAAAATCACTTGAAGTTACTTTTACATCCCTCACAGCTTTCCAAAGAAATTGTAATGACATTCACGGCAATAAATGTGGTTACTGTTTGAATTCGTCCTTGTGGTTTCATATGTGTTCTGAGAAATACTGTCCTCTGAATACTGACAGACACTCTTCACTAAAAATCTAATCTTTAGAAAACCAGTCATGTTATGATTAGCAAATAAGGGAACCACTTGACAAAATGTGCGAGACAAGGAAGTAAAAGTGTCCAGTGCTCAAACATAGAGCAAGACAGGGGAAGGCAACAAATGTAAATACAAGTCGGGGGAGATGACTAAAGCTACTCATACTGAAACCCACATGCTTTACATTACAGAGAGCTCATTCCTAAAACAGAGATAAAGAGAAAGCAAAGAGTCTAAACAGCAACTTAAACTTTAAAATGTGAACTAAGAATTCAAGACTGCAACAAAGAGTCAAACAACAGGAACCATAAGAAATCATAAAGAAGGAAGTGATTTTGCTGCTGTTCAACTGTGTTTAGTTTGTAGTGGAAACTGCTGAAAACAACAGAGGAAGCAGAACTTTCTGCTGAAAAGAGTTAAAGAGCTAAACTGCTTGCTAAAGATTGCTGTATTTGAAAGGGTACAGTGAAGATTGTCGAGAAAGCTGAGCGCATGCAAGCAGGCGAACATATGTGGCAATCGCCACAGGTAGGACTCGAACCTTCGCCACCGGGTCTCAAGGCGGTTGCTTATCCCACTGAGCCAAACCAGTTCCAATGCCAACCAAAGATATAATGAGAAAAACAATTAGCACTGATAAAAGGTGAAAAAGCTCAAAATTCTGCTGAAAAGAGCAGAAGAGATTGAGATTTGTACTGAAAAGAAGTAAAAATTCTGCTGAAAAGAGGTGTAGCTGTGGCTACAATGTAGCTTGCCATCACCAGTGTGTGAATGTGTGCGTGAATGGGTGGATGACTGGATGTGTAAAGCCCTTTGGGGTCCTTAGGGACTAGTGAAGCGCTATACACATACAAATACAGGCAATTTTAGCAGAAAGAGCAGAACAGTTGAAAATTTGAATGGTGAAAATCTGCTGAAAACTGAGGGAGTAGTTAACCAGCAAAGGTCGGAGCAACTAGAATAAGGTAGAAGAATAAAGTTTAAAATGAAACAGGATCTCAATAGTCACACAATTAACTTTAGCTTTTGGAAAACTTAGTTCAGTTTTTTCTCATGATATTATGAGATGGCTAGATAAACACAAACACTTTACTGTTCAGACTTGAATTTACCAAAAGTAAAGATTATCTCAGATTACAGATTCACAGAGACCTGCTTCAGTGTGACCTATGCTAGAATGTGTTCTTCTCAGCAGACATCAGTGGACGAGTCCTGCTCCATCACATTTCCCAGAGTGATTTACTGTATATCCATGTATAGGTCTCTCTTTTATGATAATTTCACAGTTAGTTATTGTATTGTTTTCAGACTGACACACAGTTGCACAGATCGCTTTTACTGATTTAACAAGGTGGAGACAAACTGCAAGAACAGGTGTTTATCGTCTCTCAACAGAAATACAGGTTCAAAGGAGTCCTGTTGCAACATACTGTCTTTCTTTGTGTGGTATAAGAACAGAAAAATAGACACAGATGAAAAACAAGTGATTCCCAGTTTTTCTACAGACAGCTTCTTTTGTGCTGTAAAAGGTGCTGAGTATTTGCACTCTGCTGACATCTGTGACCAAATTTGTAAATAAGTGGACATGAAGATTTATTTAAGTTTAAACAGAGAAATGTGCTACAGTGTCATGAGGTCAGTACAAAACAGCTGTTGTGAGAGTTTATAATGTTGGACTTTGCTGAGACATGATAAATTAACAAACAAACAATGTGGAAAATAGAGAAAGATGTGTGATGCCAACAAATTTCAAATTTTCACTGACACAAAATATTTTCTAAATATGGCCTAAAGTGCAGAACTGTTTAATATAAAATGATCTTTGTCTTCATTTTATTTATTTTTTTTTTCTTGTACTGGTGGTGAGACCTGCTAGACGTTGAATTATGTCCACAGCAGAACCTTGGCTCTGGAAAGATCTACAGTGAATATCTCCAGTAAATACTCACATCCTGACTACAATCAGATAAAGTCTAAATGCTGGTACAAAGAATCAGAATTCCATTTTTAAAGTCAAGAGAAAGGCTGTGGGGGAAGCTGAACAGCTGACTGAGTTTTCAGATCATGTGGAGTGTGATGATAGCAGGTTTAATATAAATTTATAAAAACTGTCTTGTCTACTCAGATAACTTATGTATGAAAACAACTCGGCTCAATCAGCAGAGCAGGATAATTTCTATAAAATTTGCAGCTTTGCTATAGTTTAAATAATTAAAGTCAATGTGTCCTAGAAAAGAGTAAAACATTGATAAGAATTGCATTAATATAAATCCAGTGTGATGTTGAATACCCGCAGCAATACATCAGTTCTACACTAGATGTCTCTTCGTATTTGAAGAAATGATTGATAAATGAGGAAGTGATTGTGTTAAAGCTGAACGCAGTTTGTCTGCACAAATACTCTGAATTTAACATTTCCTCTTAGATGGATGTTGATTGACTAATGCTTCTGGTATTTTATCAAGTTAGATATGAGCAGTGGCAGTAATCAGGCCTTGAAAATATTGATATAGCCAACTTTTTCTGATTAGAAGTAAAAATCTGCAAAAGCCATGTTGTTGCCAGAAACTGGATGTTTGTTTATGGGTTTCATTCTGTCTCTCTCAGGTAGGAATAATTTGTTTCTCTTCATGACAAGTAAGTAATGATGTGTCAGGAATGTAGAAAAAAGATCTAAAAAGTTCATTTCAGAAAACAGGAAATTCCCAGTTAACAGGATTTTTACTTGTTCTAGTGTTCTGAATTCTCCAGCATATAAAAGCACCAGATTGTGATCCTTCTCACTGAAAAAAAGGCCACGTTGGGTTTACTTAATTCAATAGTGGACATTGGTTGCACACAACTGTTTTGCTTGGGCAGAAACTTAAAACAACTGAGTTAAATCAACACAACTTACTCATATTCAATAAACCTGTGCATTTTGTGTTGATAAAACGTGATTAAAACATGTTTAGATGAAGTAAGGTGAGCTTTTGGAATATTTTAATCGTTCGCAATGTTGTCATTTTATTTCAACACTATTCAATAACGTTTAGCCCAGTACTACTTGGTCACTTAAATACTACATGATGTCTCCATATTACATAATGTTCAACAAAGTCTAGAGTCTGGTTACCATAAAAATGAAATGGATCTACAACAACTACCATCCTCCTATCTTTATCCTGGTTGCAGAGGGGCTGGGGCATAACCCTGAAGTGATAGGTTACAGGAGGCAAGGTACACCCTGGACAGCTCACCAGTCTAGCACATAGAGACAAACAACAATTTTCACTTACATTCATGGGTAATTTAGAATCACCAATTAACCTAACCTAACTCTTTTGACTTTTAACTGTGGGAGGAAACTAGAATACCTAGAGAGAAACCACTGCAAAGTAGCCAGATTGTGGATTTAAACGCAGGACCTTTTTACTGTGAGGCAACAGCACTAACCACCATGCTACAAAGCCAGGCTTAACAAAAGTGGGAACGCTATGATTTCAAGGCTTGATGCAGAATTTTTTGTACGTTTTTGTCCTTGACGTGTTGGGTTAAACCACAATAAATAGAATAAATAGCGATAGCATACACGTGGTGTGTGTGTACTTGTCTGCCTCTTATAACTCCAGTGATTTTCCTGCAGTTTGAAATCTCGTGAGATCTTGTGAATTTCACGAGTTCAGCAACTAACCACTCTTACTAGATCGTGTCATGTCATCTGAACAAGTTGTTGAATTTCGTACAGATCCGCCATGATTTAGTTACGTTCAAGATAGAAACATGAAATTTTTGTGTTCACATTACAAGGTAGACTTTTTTAATGTAACAACCACCCAATTTACTTTTTTCGGTATACCAAAAAAAGTAGAGGTGGCTGCTCGACTTGACTGAGATGGATACCTTCCTGAAACCACGATCCAAAGCGCACAAGACTGAAATCCATGCGGGGTTGCGAGATTCAACATTGCTATATTACTGACTTAGTTCACTCGAACATGATATGAACAATTTAATCTACCCTCTCTACATATCATGTAGTTTCTACACTATATAGTTACACTTAACTTTAAAGCATAAGGTAATTGTGTTAAATACACGCAAGATGCTTACATAAATCCAAGAGATGACCAATCCCCTTTTTTTCAGTGTAACATGCTGTCATCACAGATTAGCACAGAAAAGAAAGTTAGCATAAATGTTCACCATGTTTTCTAATCACATGTTGTGTTAAAGGTGTTCAGGGAAAACCAAACAGCATCTGTGCCTTGAAAGGTTCATCAGTGAATCTGCCCTGCTCACATCAACATCCCACTGCAAGAAATAGCTGGTACACTGGACACGATACTGTCTCCAAGATAATGTTCTCAGTAGAGGAAACACATGTAAAGTACAGCATGTCAGCAGAGAGTAATTTCACTCTAACAATCAATAATCTGACAGAGAGTGATGCAAATTTTTACTGCTGCATTAAAACTGCTGACAGATCAAAGTGCCAACAAAGTGGAAATCATCTCCAAGTTACAGGTACAGTTCTTTTTACAAATGCATCACAAATGAATGAGTTTATGAATGATCAGTGTATTCATGTTGGTCATGTGACCTCTCAGAGCTGCAGGTAAAGGTGATTCCTGCCACAGAGGGACAGACAGTAACACTGATGTGCAGCAGCAGCTGTGCTCTGACTGAAAAGCCTGCAGCCTACATCTGGTACAAGAACAGAGAGTTTCTCTATGAGGACTGGTCTCCCTGGTACCAAGAGCTGCTCAGCAGTGAGGAAGCAGTCACATACTCCTGTGCTGTCAAAGGCTACGAGGATCTCAGAGCCCCTGATGTCTCTGTGGGTGAGTCATGATGGACACCTCCTCATCATGTTATGAGATGTTAAACACAAACACTTTACTCTTCAGACTCTAATGAATTTACTGGAAGTTGTTGGTTTTTCTCAGGTTCCATCACAGAGACCTGCTTCAGTGTGACCTATGCTAAAGGGAGAATGTGTTCTTCTCAGCAGACATCAGTGGATGAGTCCTGCTCCATCACATATCCCAGAGGTGAAGTTCTGGACAAACTGCACTTTGAAACTTCATTTTTATTTGTTAATTTATTTGACATGACAGAGATGAACTGGTGGAAAATGTGTTTATCATCTCCCAACAGAAATTCATGTCCAGAGGACTCCTGCTGAACACAGAGGTCACATCAGACTGACCTGTAACAGCAGCTGTTTTCTGACTGACCCTCTGATTTCCTTTGTGTGGTATGAGAACAAAAACCCTAAAGTGCAGGAGGGAAAACAGATTCTAGTTTTCAGCTCTAATCATGACAGTTTGTCTTGTGCTGTAAAAGGTCTTGAGGATGTGCGCTCTGCTGACGTCTGTGAGTAAACTTACTGTCTCTCAACTTGGTACTTGGTATTGTTCTAATTCTGTGTTGTTGTTAGAATATCTGACCACAAAAACAGAAACACTGTAAATTTTAATGCTACAATATTGACACATTAAACATCATTTTTAATTTCTGATAATGTTTTGATTTTTTGAAACAGTCACAGATGTTGTTCATTTGCATTTTTCGGCTGCAGTTGCAGGGTTTTGATTCATTATTGTATGAGATGTGAATCTCTGTTACGTTTGGCAATTGTCAGTGCTTATTCAGATGGGTTTTGTAATAATCAATTCACTGATCATTTTTTTTCTAAAGACTGCTCTTTTGAATCAGTAATATACTGTATATCTTATAGGTCCTGATAAAATATTTGCACAGAAATTGATTGAAAATTCCTAATCAAGGGAAATCATTTATGTCTGTGATGAAGTTGAGCTTTTTTGCCAGACAGTTATTAACTCTTTCTGTCTACTTCATCAATATTTCAGGTGTATATGATGATTCCTGCTGGATGTTGAATTATGTCCACAGCAGAATCTGTGCTCTGGAAGGATCTTCAGTCAACATCTCCAGTAAATACTCACATCCTGACTACGAGCAGATACAGTCTAAATGTTGGTATAAAGTCAAGAGAAATGCTGAGGAGGACGTCAGGTGGAACCTGACTGAGGATGCAGATCATGTGGAGTATGATGACAGCATGAAGAACCAACACATCCTCAGATTAAAGAAGCTGAAGAGAGATGACTCAGCAGAATACAGGTTCACCATCACAACAGAAAATGAAGAAGTGAAACAGTTTGATTTTCCTGGAGTTACTTTGATTGTCACAGGTAATTATGGTTTGTCTTTCTTCATATAAAAATAACAGTCAACACAAAATCCTCTGCAATGCTTTCCGCTGAATTAACAAGATGAAAATGCATGAATTTTCCTCAGGTGATGATGGGATGAGAAATATTTTATTTAGTCAAAAGGCTACAGATATTTGCCTTTTATTGCTTCTTGCACTCTTCAGAAGTTAGTGAAAACCAAAAGCACCAAATCTTGTTTTATCTTTAATGAGAACTAGTTTGTGTTACAGTAACTGACCAGTCTGAGTGTTTTTCAGAGCTGAGAGTGAAGATGAGTCCTTCTGCAGTGGTGACAGAGGGTCAGAGAGTCACACTGACCTGCAGTACCAGCTGTCCTCTGACTGACAACACAAACTACATTTGGTACTTGAACAGTCGACCTCTGACCCTGAGAGAAAACCAGAACAAACATCTGATCCTTGACCCAGTCAGCAGGGAGGATACAGGAAGCTACTCCTGTGCTGTGAAAAGCAACAAAGATATCAGCTCGGCTCCAAAGACTCTCACTGTCCAAAGTATCACAGGAATGTGGACACCAGCAGCTGCAGGAGTTTCTGCAGCTCTGCTGGTTTTAATACTTCTCACTGTCTGCTGGTGGATCAGGTGAACGTTACAGTGTTATCTCTATGACCAGTTGTGTTTAAAGTGTGATGTGAAATGTTTTACCCATTCACTGATTTGTTTCTTTTATGCAACAGAAAAAAGAAGACTTCCAGTCAGTCTCCAAGAGGAGAAATGTCAGATACAGTGCAGCAGGTACAAAACAAGATTCAAATAATTCTGCTGTGTTCGAAAAACTTCCCCTTATCTTTCCTTTTTTCCTCATATGATCATTTATTCTGGAAAAAAAGCTTAAACTTGTTATATGTCTGCCTTTTTCTGAGTAACCAAGCATTCTTTTCAGTGTTCCTACCTACGCCCGATGTTCATGTTCATCATGGTACCAAATAAGTCAGATATCATACATCAGAAATCCTTACCACACATTACATTAATATCATCTTCAACTAGATTTGTAATTGGTTGGATATTGAACAGTCGTGATGTTTACCACTGACAGGAAAAATTATTTTTGAGTTCATTGCCATTTTTGTCCCGTCTGTTTCTCATTGTTATATCATGACCTCTGACCTTAATTGACACAATTGACACCTGAAGTTCTTTAGAGGTTCTGGGTTCTTTTGTGACATCCTGGATGAATAGTCGATGAGCTCTTGAGAGTTTTTGGCTCTCAGCATGGTTCAACCCCAAAGACTTATAAATGCTTTTGGAAGCAATTTTTAGACTGACAGATGTCAGTGACTTTGTTTCTCATTTGTTCTTTTGATCATTGTTTTTTTTGGGGGGGTTAGGTCTCTTAACTTGTTTCAGTTTGTCAGACAGGTTCTATTTGAGAATCTCAGTGACAGTGCAGTACAGTGACAATGTAACAAACAACAAAAAAACAGCTATGAGTTATTGATGCAGTTTGATATAAATTTATAAGAACTGTCTCGTCTCCTCAGATGAACGTTGACCCCATGTATGAAAACATCTCAGCTCATTCAGCAGAGCAGGATGATCATCACTACAGCAGACTGCACTTCAGTGAGAACCACACAGCTGACCTCTACTCCACCATCGAGCCACTGTACGCTCAATAAAGAAACGTTTGTTACCATGGTGATTTCAACTCCAGTGATATTACGTTACCATCACAGCAGAGAAACTGCAGCGTCTGGATCTGTCTGTGGGTTACACTCGCTTCATTGGAATATAAAATAAAGGTAGAAATAAGTAGAAATTGATATCAATTGAAATTGAAAAGCTCAAGTAGAAATTCTCAAGCCTTTGAATTAAGACATATTTGGTAATTACGTACGTCTGTCACAAAAACCTGCAAAAAAATGACGCAACCGTTTAAAAATTTTGCTATGTCCAAAAGCCCATGAGTGTGCATTTACTGATCACCCACTTAAAGGGTGCTATTTTTGATAACTTTGTTAGACATTGTATTACTTTGTGTGATTTGGGTGCCACTAATAAAAACATCAAAGCCATTGTGTCCGCAGGTTTGTTTTCTGTTAGGTTTTTGTCTGTACCACAAAATAACCACTAACACTGTCACCTGTCTCTGCTTTCATTGTCATTGCTTTCAACTGAGCTGCTTTGAATGCAGTTTGTCTGGAGACAGACTCACAAAATTAAAATCTTTTTTCAGCCTTTGAGGTAGGAATGAAATATTTAAGAAAAGAGCAGATTCACTGTGTGACATGATTTGTTCTGTATGACCTCTCAATTGTATTAAAGTACCAGATTTGGACTCTTTAACACTAAAGTGTTTTCTTCACACAATTTGAAGTCCATCATTATACAATGAGAAAGATGAAAAAAAGATGACAAGTGAAAAACATTCAGAACAGTTGCCAAGCTTCCTAGGCGTAGACGTCCCAGACAATTCACCCCAAAGTCAGACCACATAAGGCTCAGAGAAACTGCAAATCCCCCAATCCTCCAAAGGCCTCAGTTAGCATGTTAAATATTAATATTCATCTAAGTGCAATTAGAAAAAGACAACAAATATGAGAGAACAAATATGGTCAATACAAATAATGAACAGCACCACATTTGGAGAGCATCTCAAACTAATTAAGCACACAAGTCATATACACTGAACGAGGGCTGAAGATATGGGCAGTTTTGCATACACAGAACCAGGACACCAGGGCTGGACTGGGCAGTTGAACTGCTGCTACGCCATATATCTTAAGCACCCGGGCCCTCACGTACCTGCGATATGCACCTTGAAGAACAGAATTTAATTTTGAAGAAATGAGAAAAGATAAGAGTTGACAAGTTAAGAGAAAAAAAAACAAAAAGAAAAAATAATAAAATTAAAAGAATCGGTATGTTAGCTTTTGGGGTTGCTGTCACTGCACTTTCAACAGTACAATCAGTAACAACTACTAACAAGCCCTCACAGTCACAGTGGGGTGCTTTTGTAGGGACAACAATCCCAATAAAAAAGTGAGGAAGAGACACAGGAAGTTGAAATTAATGTATTAAGAAAATAAATGATTATGAAGTGAGATATTCAGGGATTCAGGTAAAATGAATGGGAACTTTGACCATGAGCCACTCTTAATAGCTAAGGTGTGGCTTCTGATTGTCACAAGCTGCTGTGCAGCTAAGGCGTTCTAAACCAACGACAACGTGATTTAAACTTGATTCAAATAAATAATCAAACAAAATGAAGTATATTCATAATATGTGTATCGGGGCTCAGTGACCTTCCAGTCACTGAGGTGGCCGTGGCCCTCACTTTTGACTGAGCTAAAGCCTAGACTAAAATGAGTCATACAAAGAATCCAAGCTCAGCAGCAAATCTTCAACAGAATGGCTTAAAAAGAAAATAATCAAAGTGTTGCAATGGTCCAGTTCAGTCTTTCCAGACCTAAGCCTGATGGAAAAACTGTGTTGAGTCATTAATTCAATTCAATTCAATTTTATTTATATAGCGCCAAATCACAACAAAAGTTGCCTCAAGGCGCTTCATAGATACAGAGAAAAACCCAACAATCATATGACCCCCTATGAGCAACCACTTTGGTGACAGTGGGAAGGAAAAACTCCCTTTTAACAGGAAGAAACCTCCGGCAGAACCAGGCTCAGGGAGGGGCGGCCATCTGCTGCGACCGGTTGGGGTGAGAGAAGGGAGACAGGATAAAAGACATAAATGGTAAATGGCCTGTATTTGTATAGCGCTTTTACTAGTCCCGCCTAGGGACCCCAAAGCGCTTTTACACGTCCAGTCATCCACCCATTCACTCTCACATTCACACACTGGTGGAGGCAAGCTACAGTTGTAGCCACAGCTGCCCCGGGGCAGACTGACAGAAGCGAGGCTGCCATATTGCGCCATCGGCCCTTCTGGCCAACACCAGTAGGCGGTAGGTGAAGTGTCTTGCCCAAGGACACAACGACCGAGACTGTCCGAGCCGGGGCTCGAACCGGCAACCTTCCGATTACAAGGCGAACTCCCAACTCTTGAGCCACGATCGCCCCGACAAACAGCTCGATCGACATGCTGTGGAAGAGAGACAGAGATTAATAACAGATATGATTCAATGCAGAGAGGTCTGTTAATACATAGTGAGTGAGAAAGGTGACTGGAAAGGAAAAACTCAATGCATCATGGGAATCCCCCGGCAGCCTACGTCTATTGCAGCATAACTAAGGGAGGATTCAGGGTCACCTGGTCCAGCCCTAACTATATGCTTTAGCAAAAAGGAAAGTTTTAAGCCTAATCTTAAAAGTAGAGATAGTGTCTGTCTCCCGAATCCAAACTGGAAGCTGGTTCCACAGAAGAGGGGCCTGAAAACTGAAGCCTCTCCCTCCCATTCTACTTTTAAATACTCTAGGAACAACAAGTAAGCCTGCAGAGCGAGAGCGAAGTGCTCTAATATGGTGATATGGCACTACAAGGTCATTAAGATAAGATGGGGCCTGATTATTTAAGACCTTGTATGTGAGGAGCAGGATTTTGAATTCAATTCTGGATTTAACAGGAAGCCAATTAAGGGAAGCCAAAACAGGAGAAATATGCTCTCTCTTTCTAGTCCCTGTCAGTACTCTTGCTGCAGCATTTTGGATTAGCTGAAGGCTTTTCAGTGAGTTTTTTTGGACATCCTGATAATAATAAATTGTAGTAGTCCAGCCTGGAAGTAATAAATGCATGAACTAGTTTTTCAGCATCACGCTGAGACAGCATATTTCTAATTTTAGAGATGTTGCGCAAATGGAAGAACGCAGTCTTACATATTTGTTTAATATGTGCGTTGAAGGACATATCCTGGTCAAAAATGACTCCAAGGTTCCTCACAGTGTTACTGGAGGCCAAGGTAATGCCATCCAGAGTAAGAATCTGGTTAGATACCATATTTCTAAGCTTTTCAGCGCCGAGTACAATGACCTCAGTTTTATCTGAGTTAAGAAGCAGAAAGTTAGCGGCCATCCAGGTCTTTATGTCTTTAAGACATTCCTGCAGTTTAACTAATTGGTGTGTGTTATCTGGCTTCATGGACAGATAGAGCTGGGTGTCATCTGCATAGCAGTGAAAATGTATGCTATGTCTTCTAATGATGCTGCCTAGGGGAAGCATGTATAATGTAAACAGAATTGGTCCTAGCACTGAACCCTGTGGAACTCCATAATTAACCTCAGTGTGTGAAGAGGACTCTCCATTTACATGCACAAATTGGAGTCTATTAGATAGATATGATACAAACCACTGCAGTGCAGTACCTGTAATACCTACAGCATGTTCTAATCGCTCTAATAGGATATTATGGTCAACAGTATCGAATGCTGCACTAAGGTCAAAAAGGACAAGCACAGAGATGAGTCCACTGTCAGAGGCCATAAGAAGATCATTTGTAACCTTCACTAAAGCTGTTTCTGTGCTGTGATGAACTCTGAAACCTGACTGAAACTCTTCAAATAAGCCATTCCTCTGCAGATGATCTGTTAGCTGTTTGACAACTACTCTTTCAAGGATTTTTGATATGAAAGGAAGGTTGGAGATTGGCCTATAATTAGCTAAGACTGCTGGGTCTAGAGATGGCTTTTTGAGTAAAGGTTTAACTGCAGCCACCTTGAAGGCCTGTGGTACATAGCCGATTATTAGAGATAGGTTGATCATATTTAAGATCGAAGAATTAATTAATGGCAGGACTTCTTTGAGCAGTTTTGTAGGAATGGGGTCTAAAAGACACGTTGATGGTTTGGAGGAAGTAATTATTGAAGTTAACTCAGTCTCAGAGTATAACTTAACATCAATGGTACTAAGAGTAGCTGTAGATAATATTACATCTGTGGGATGATTATTGGTAATTTTTTCTCTAATGATAAAAATTTTATTTGTGAAGAAGTTCATGAAGTCATTACTAGTTAACGTTAAAGGGATGGTTGGCTCAATAGAGCTCTGACTTTTTGTCAGCCTGGCTACAGTGCTGAAGAGAAACCTGGGGTTGTTCTTATTTTCTTCAATCAGTGATGAATAGTAAGATGTTCTGGCTTTGCGGAGGGCTTTCTTATAAGCACATCCCTCTTATTAAGAGGGCATAAAAACATGTCTGCAAACTGAAGCAATGCTGTAAGAAAGGGTTGGGCAAAATTCTTCTGCGATGATGCAATTCCTTATAGGAACTGAAACTAAGATATTTAAAGACTTAGCAGCTCTTGAACTTGAGACACTCTCTCTCTCTGTCAGGCTGTCCTACACCGAATAAGAGGAAGCCTCCAAACTTTGTCAGATTTAACTTCATAAAAGGCAAGCAAACCAGTAAATTGTCTGAAATCAGGCGTACTAAAGTCAGGAACTTTTCACTGGACACAAATAAATGTGTTCAGTTCTAATAAATGTTCTATTTTAGGTATTATCACTTTGTACATTATTGTGGATGGAACAAAAGGCAAAAATCTTGATCCCAGACTCAGAGGACTCAGAACTGGTTCATCATCACCATCATCTCAGCTGCCCCTAATATATTCTTGATGGTCTGGTTGTATTAAAGGTTCTTTTTATTGCGCAGCTTAAGGGAAAATTTCAGTGACTTGGATGCCTTTTGAAACTGCTGGAGTGAGAATGAGAAACGAGACAAAACGAAAAGGGAAGGAATGCAACAGTCAAGTGACGCTGTCACAGTCAGTATACATTTCCTCTGTACTCACAAATCACAGAAGAATAAGCTGTATAACATCTTTATTAGTTTATTTTTTAAACTTCCTGATGACCTTGACTTTGAGGTAAAGCTCACACCTTGACCAGTTACCAGTAAAGAATTCAAACTCATGTTTTTCGTAGATGTACCTGCAGCTGAGGGGTAAAAAGAGCTCAAAGCTTCACTTAAATTTATTCATGAATATCTCGACTGGTTTTAGCAACACTTACTTAAGCCACGCTGCCATCTCCTGGCAAAACTGACTATCACTACCACATCAGTTGAGAGGAAGAACCATTAAAATCATAAGACAAAATTTTAAAAAGTAATGTATATTTACTGAGGTGATAATCAACATTTAAAATTCCCACCAGTAAAAGGCTGAGACTTCTTCTTTGACTCTTATGTCTTTTCTTTTCTTAAATTTCTTTGATTTTGTGAACTTTATGCTTCGAAGATGAAGAAGAATCTTTTGAAAGATGCTCATTAAACTTTTCTGGGTTTCATCTTGTATCTCAGCTATAAGTGATTATTAAGTAAGGTTTACATTACTTACTCATTACATCAGGGGTGTCCAAACTCCGGCCCGCGGGCCAACTGCGGCCCGCGATCCATTTTTAATTGGCCCGCAAGTAATTTTATAAATAGAATCGAATATGGCCCGCACTTCAACTTTTGCTTGAGTGTATTGCACTTCTTAGTTTTAACACCAGGGGGAGCTACTGTCGATCAAGGCAGTTGCTCCACCAAAAAGGACAATCACAGAAGAAATTTAGCCCAAGTTAGTTACTAAACATGGCAGAACCAAAGAAGCGAAAGGTAGAAAGTGAATGCAGAAAATTTCAGACATGGTCGGAGAGTGAATATTTCTTCAAAGAATTCAAGGGGAAGTGTGTCTGTTTGATCTGCACTGAAATTATGGCAGTTATGAAAGAGTATAATGTACGACGTCATTATGAAACCAAACATCAGGCCTATGCATCCTACACTGGTGCTGAGCGAGAGCAGAAATTAAAGCAAAGGGTATCTCTCCTGCGGGGTCAGCAACAGTAATTTTTTCGTGCTCAAAAGGTCCAGGAAAAGGCTACAATAGCCAGCTATGAGGTCGCCCAACTCATCGCAAGACATGGCAAGCCTTTTTCAGATGGAGACCTCATAAAACACGGCCTCGTTAAAGTCACCGAAATAATGCGCCCGTCAACAACGTCAGCATGTCCAGAAATCCAGTTGCTGAAGACTTGTCAGGCAACATTAAACTGCAACTGTCTGATAAAGCTGTGCTTTTGATCTTTACTCCATCGCATGCGATGAGAGCACTGATGCCACAGACACCGCACAGCTGCTATTTTTTTGCGGGGAGTGGACGAGCACTTTAGGTGAGTAAAAAATATATTCCACAGTACCCGTGTGTTAATGTGCAGGTACACATGCTTCAAATATCAATAATGCGCATCAATTCTGTCACTACCCTGCTTTTGCACACCACTTTCTTATATGCGCTTTTCTATGGGATCAGAACGATGCCACCTTGAAACGAAACCGAAAAAATATTGAAACCGAAAAAAAATATTGTAACTGAAATAAATGTACTGAAAAATCTTGTATTGAAACCGAAAAAAAAATTTGATAGTGAAAAACAATTAATTGAAACTGTAATTTTTTTGTTTTCGCTTACAATTTTTTTTTTTCAGTTTCAATCCATTTTTTTTCGGTTTCAAACCATTTTTCGGTTTCAATCCATTTTTTTTTCGGTTTCAAACCATTTTTCGGTTTCAAACCATTTTTTTTCGGTTTCAAACCATTTTTCGGTTTCAATCCACTTTTCGGTTTCAATCCATTTTTCAGTTTCACTCTGCTGGCACTGTTTTGGCGTCCGGGGGCGCGCTGGGGGGGGGCGGGGATTCCGACCCGCATATATTTGCATATATTATAATGCTGACCAATGACTGGAGAAAACACTGACGACGCGGCTGCGGTCACGGACAAACTTGCACGTGTCTGTTCGGGAATGGCAGATGCTGAGAGGTCCAGCGTTTACATTACCGACTATTTCAAAGTGACAGCCTGAGGTAAATTCTTCTTCAGTAAATTGGACTACCAGACAGGAGGACCTGAGACCCCATCGCACTATTTTTGGTAAATTAAATGTGTTTGTAAACTAATCCGTAATTTAGGTCCTTAGCTAGCTACCTAGCTAGCTAAGATGAGCACTTGGCTGTTGGGGAAACTTGTTTTGTAAAGTTCGTTTAGCTAACCCGTGCAGGTGAATGAATTTACCCTGACTAAAGAAATCAAGAGAAACGCACCAGGCTGCTCAGTGACTAACCACGGTTACTGTACTTTTATATGAGTATTATACTGTAAGAGCAACAGGCTGGACTCTGCTTCTGCTCCTGTGCAGAGCTGATTATTAAATATGTGCAAACAGCAGCATGTTTTCTGTCGCTTTCCACATGTGGAACGACATTAACGCCAACTTTTAAAAACCTGGAACTTCAGTAACCCCTCATTAGTCAATAGCTACGAATTAAATAGCAAAGCCCGATACTTATGTACTGAAACCAACTACTTCCGCTTGTCAGCTTAAGTTAAAATGTTACATTTTTCCTCTGATTATTTTTTTAGCATTTTTTTTTACTCAGCTTGTTACAAATATTCAGGTTAAAAAACTGTCCTAATTATTTTTAATGAATTATGTTCACAAAGTCACATGTGCAGTACTCTGTACAGCTTGCATCCTTTAGGACAAATAATTTGAAACATTAATATTTCTTGTTCAATACTGAGCTGATAACACCTCTGTATGTTGTGACCAGGATGCAGCAGCAGACTGAACCTTGACTGAAACCTGCTCCATCATCTCATCTTTGCAGATGTCCATTTATAAAGCATCAACAACTCAAAGGTAAACATGATATTAGAAAATGTGTTAGTATATAAGGCCTTTAAAACAAATAAAAAATAAACAGCTGTCGGCAGAACTGTAGGACTGGACAACTTCAGATCCCGAGTGTGTGAGGACAGAAGGATCAGCTCTATTTCAGATTTGAGAGATAATCTTTATATTTCAGTTTGTGATGATTCTGTTCTGTTTGTGATTACAGGAGCCGTCCTCAGATTCAGACCTCAGCACCACCCAGTGACAGCAGACAGATCATCTTATATCTTCAATCTTTGTAGTAACTCCAAATTTAACTGAAGAAAACAGTACAAAGGTTAAAGTACCACATGTGCTGTCAGTGAAAGCTGCAGCTGTTTTATTGATAAATTTAAAGACAAAAAGTCAAAAGGATTAATCACTCATGTAACTGTGTCACTATACATCAGCATTAACAGTACCTCAGTTTGGTGTTTCAGAAAACTGCTGATCTCAGACCTGCACAACTTCTGTTTTAAACACTGAATGTACTCAGCTACATGAAGGGCACATGATGTTTTCTCTGACACAATTAAATAAAACCTGATTAAAGTCAAAGGTTGTTACTTGTATTTGAACTAAAAACTTGATCTGGAATTCTTTCACTGTTTTTTGACAATAGTGTGTTATTTATCATAAAGTAGTTAAGAGTCATTCATACCAGAGTAACCAGAGAGCACAACATATATTTAACTTTCTACAGGACTTAAAGCTATATTATGTAAAAGTCCAGACCTTCTGAGGATTATCTGAGTACTTCTAACATTACACAAAGCAAAGGTCTCCATCAGTGTTCATGAAATGCTGGGTTTATCCTTCTTGTGAGGGAGCTGCTGGTGAAGATCACGAGCCCTGCTTGATCCCGGCGATGAGTTTCAGTCTTCCTGGTGTTTGTGAAATGATGCCTCTCACTGTGGGGCAACAGAATATCTGGCACAGGACAGCTGTAATGAAAGAAATTGAATTCGTTTTGAAAAAAAAAATCTTGGAAATGCCCTATATGTGAGAAACAGATTTTGTATTTACTTTTCTTTTGCCAATCAAGATAACTAGAAGTATAATTTTCACCATACAATTACTAACCTTGTCATCTCCTGCACTGTCTGTTTTGGGCTCTGGGCTTGTCCTTCCCAGCGCTCATGAGACTGCTTTTGGTGCACTGTGGTATGAGGTGCTAACCTGTTGACAGTGTTGGGAAGGTTAATTTTAAAATGTATTCCACCAAAGATTATAGAAGTAATGTATTCTGAATACTTTACAACTACATGAATGTACTATTGCTGTGTGATTTATTACTCTTACTGAAGGCTATTCGCCATACCAATACCAACTAGATGTTAAAATCTTAATATAAATGAGTAACAGTAGGTGGACATTAGGTAAGGCTGCACTTTTTTCAGCGATCTCGTGTAGAAAACTATTCAGCGCATATATAAAACAGGTCAGCGGCTCCGAACCGTAGTAAAGGGACCTCTGGCTAATACATCATGTCGGGCTCATAGCTGAAAACTAGCTTTACTTTGTTGTCTGGGTCAACTTTGCTAGCGAGAGAGAGAGAGGCGTTGAAAGGCTGCTTATTGTTTCGGAGGAAAACACGAACACGGTGTACAGTCCAGTCTTAACAGCTTTCTTACAGCTGGGCTCATCAGGCACTCTTTTTGGCTGCAGTGGTTATTATTATATTTACATGCTTCCAGCTCCCGTTTCTGCTCAGTGACAGCTCATACTTTTCCTTTTCTCCCTCCCTCGCTCACAGACACATAACGGGTATGGCAGTCCATTCTCCCTGCAGCACGGACTACACTGCCCATGAGGCTACATTGTTTAGGGCGATGCCTGTAACACTCTGCTATTGCCTTCATATTAAATCATTTTTGTATAATAATTTTTAGAGGCTCTTATTGCGTGTTTTGTTTGGGTTTCCACCCGCGTGGAATTACCAAAAATAGAGAGACCATAGCCTAACATATGAAAAAGGAAAATACCGCCATGTAATCCATTTATTTCAACAAACTAACTGTGTTCTCAATATCACCTATTGAACAGTAACGGATACATTTACTCATATTTTGTATTTTAAATACGTAACGCCGGTGCATGTATTACGTTACTGCCCAACACTGCCTGTTGATGAGATCTTGTGCCGTTCCTAAAACACCGGCCTCCAACTCCTAAAGAGACACGGGTGTACCTAAATTTAGCAAATATTAGCTTCAGGCTAGCTTGCTACGACAAATAGGCTAATACCAGCACTTTACCACAACTTCACCAGATGTAGCTAAAAAAAACTAAACTAATGTCCAGTCCAGTGGGACAGCAAGGAAAGATGACAAAAAATGATTACTTACTTGCGGTTTGGACGGTCCAGCTGAAATTGAAGCAGCCATTGAAAGACGGGAAGAGAGAAAGATGGCAGCTTGGTCAGCACTAGTGGCCTCTATAATGTATGCAAATATATGCGTGCCGGAATCCCCGCCCCCCTCCCTGCGCGCACCCGGATGCCAAAACAGTGCCAGCATATTGAAACTGAAAAATGGTTTGAAACCGAAAAATGGATTGAAACCGAAAAATGGTTTGAAACTGAAAAATGGTTTGAAACCGAAAAAAAATGGATTGAAACCGAAAAATGGATTGAAACCGAAAAGAAAAAATTGTAAGCGAAAACAAAAGAATTACAGTTTCAATTAATTGTTTTTCACTATCAATTTTTTTTTCGGTTTCAATACAAGATTTTTGAGTACATTTATTTCAATGACAATATTTTTTTTCGGTTTCAATATTTTTTTCGGTTTCGTTTCAAGGTGGCATCGTTCTGATTCCATACTTTTCTTGTTAACACACAGAGTACACACCGCTGTGCACTGCCCACGTACACGCAAAGTCAGCTGATCTCATCTGATGCAGATTTGCTCCTTGATCAAGTGACATTTGTCTGGATTTTTGGCACGAGTGGCGATCAGCACCGCGGCTGGATGTCCCGATTTACATACCCAGCGCAGCTGATACTCACCAGAATAATTTACTAAAATTATATGCACTCCTGTTATTAAGTCCAGTTCAGTCTGTTAATGTTGATAACGGTTTCAAACGAACGTTAATAGGTGTGTTGCTAAGCCTAATAACTTAAATAACAAACTTGAAATGTGCCCGTCCCATTTCCCCATTATTGTTTTTTCTCTGTGCTGTAAATCTTCTGTCTAAGAAGAAATCTGAGGCTGCTGTTCTGAGAATGAGCTACCAAAGCTTTTTCTGAATAAATTAATAAAGATCCATTTATGGAAAGCTGTGATGAAGGCAGTTTTGTCTTTAATTATATTCAACAATATAATATATTCGACCACTTGTAAGTGATTTTTCTAAGTTTAATACACTAAAGTTAAGGTTATATACCTAATTTCTAGTAAGTGGCCCAGCCCCTCCTATATTTTTATGTATGTGGCCCTCAGTGAAAAAAGTTTGGACACCCCTGCATTACATATTTAGTAAAGGTAGAAAAGTCAAAAACACAGATAACAGTAACAAACCTATTTGAAACAATCTGTTGAAAACATCAATGTTTACATACATTACATACATTATGTCATAGTGACTCATTAAAACTATATTTATCATCTCAGAAAAGCAGAAATTACAAGAATCAACAATTTTCATTTCAAAGCTATTCAACAGACAAGTTCTCCTGTGCTGTAAAAGGCCTTGATTTCCTTCAGTCTCCAGGAGTCTAATTCTATTTCTATTAGTTTTTTGTTTTTTTTTTAAGCCAGGGGGACTTTAATCTCTCTCAATCTGTGTGTGTGTGCAATATTTTACCTTCTGGGTGTGGCTAAAAAAGGCTAAAGACTGGCAGACGTTTTCACTGTGGAGCCACACTTAGCAGTGACATTAAAAGAACAAGAATACGACAGGCTGCAGTAAGTGACAAGTTAAACCACTACAGGGCTGCAACAATAACATTAATGTCACCTCTTCAAAGCCAGAATACAATTCAATCAGATGACTCAAACACTGGTTGCATATGGTTACCCTTAAAGAAAGTAACTAGAGACAGGCTACATAATTAAATTAAAAATAAGCAGCCTAACAGCAGATTAAGGTCAAACTTTTCATGCTGCTCTTTGACAACAGAAGCGTTTTCTCATTGTAAACCATTACAATCACATATGGAACACAGTTTAAACATCTTCACATCTTTCTGTTCAACAATATATATATATATATATATATATATATATATATATATATATATATATATATATATAATATACATGAATCCTGATATAAGAATAGAAGTAACTTTACTTATGAACGACAGGATGAGTTAATACTGTATGATTCATAGATCACGACTTTCAGGTCCAATTAGTTACAGAATATTATTGTGTGATTAACGATAGGAAAGTGAAAATGAGTTTCTGTTAAAAGTGTTTTATAAATAAATGTTTATAGAAATGGAAAATACAATGCAGTCTGAGAGCTCAAACACATTTCAGATATTTTAAATCAATTGTTCCCCATAGCACATTGTTTTATATTTTTTAAAACAAAATATAGTCGCAGTAGATTAAAGTCTGAATCGCTCCAGCTGTGTTTATTACAAATTGTCATACTGAGATATGCTCAGCAGTTTAACAGCTCCACAGCTTTCTGTTCAACAACTTCAATATATTTAATAAACTGAATATTTAATGCATTCAAAACACAACTGCATGCACAAGTAAATAAATTAAAAGCATCATTATTGTGGAATTGAACTGATGTAGATTAAAATTATATTCATGCTACAACAAAGCATTTAAGGATGCAAACGATTCAAAGGAAGAGGAAGCAAGTTTACTTTTAGTTTCAAAGATGCACGATGTGAAACCAGAGAATATGAACCAGCAGCCCACCCCTCGCTCTGATAAAGAGTACTGCTTAGTTTGTCTGATGACTCACGTTGTATCTTTTGGTTTGAGCTTTGACTGTCAGCTTTACGCTCAGTCTGGACTAAAACAACAATGGAGCTGAGAGATGCTGGTTGTCTGTTTATGGGTCTCATCTTTTACATTTCAGGTATCTGAGATTACTTATGAGTTCTTATGTAAAAATTGTTAGTTAATATTAACTTAACACTGGAAGTCACAGGCTTTTCTAACCCAAGTCAGCCAAGTGGAAGCTAAATTGGTTAGTCTTTTAGCATCAATTCATATGTAAATTAGATTGTTACTTGAGAAGTGGGGGAGTGGGGGTGTGTGAATGATTGCTGATTTCTAACTGCCAACTGCCTCTTTGTTGGTGGTGGGGGGGGGGGGGGGGGGGGGCTGCTAAAAGCTGCAAACTTCCTTTTGTGTTCGTCTTGATGCATTCTCAATCATCCAGGAAAATAAATCTCCAAAAGTCACCAACTTGGAGTGGTTAGTTTCCTGAGCCACAAGGAAACTTGTGTTTCAGTTTGCCAGCTTAGGGAGAAGTCAACACACATGGGTGTATTTCCTTTGTTGCTGAAATTTATTGATAAAAACAGTACAAAAAAACCCTAACCATTTGTACACATATTTACAAATAATAATAAAAAGTGAGTGAGTACATTTCAACATTTTCAGCAATCACTCACAATCCTGGCACTGCCATGGTATCTGTAGTCTGCATTTACCACACGTGTATCTGTAGCAGTGAACACATCGCACAGTGGCATGATTGTTCTTGCATTTGTGTTTGAAAAAGGTCTTGTAATATTTACAGATGAGGAATTTTAGTTTAGATTACTTTTTAATGTAAAGTACTGAAAATTATTAAGTGATTAATAATAAAGACATATTAATAAGATAATAAATATTATTATTAACTCTCTTCTGTTAAAGATGTTAATGGAGGAGAAACCAGGATCTGTGCTTTCAAAGGTTCATCAGTGGATCTGCACTGCTCACATCAACATCTGACTTCAAGCAGAAAATGGTTCACTATAGACTGGGATGGTTACAAGTATGTTCAGAGTGAGCTCTCTGTGGATGGACAACGTGTAACATACAACATGTCTGAAGAAAAAAACCCAACTTTAACCATCAATGATCTAAGAGAGAGTGATGCAAACGCTTACTGCTGTATGAAGACTACAGAGAATCCAGGACACTGTTGGTTCAACAGAATTACTCTTCAAGTTGTTGCAGGTACAGTGACTTTTACTCATTAATAACTTTCCAAATGACATCATTGTATAAGTTGTTCTCCATCATCATCTCAGAGCTGCAGGTAAAGGTGATTCCTGCCACAGAGGGACAGACAGTAACACTGATGTGCAGCAGCAGCTGTCCTCTGACTGAAAAGCCTGCAGCCTACATCTGGTACAAGAACAGAGAGTTTCTCTATGAGGACTGGTCTCCCTGGTACCAAGAGCTGCTCAGCAGTGAGGAAGCAGTCACATACTCCTGTGCTGTCAAAGGCTACGAGGATCTCAGAGCCCCTGAAGTCTCTGTGGGTGAGTCATGATGTTCATTCTGTTACAAAACATTATGCAAAGCCCTGTAATAATTCTCTCAGTACAAATATTAAATATTATTTCTCTGTGTTCAGATTCCATCACACAAACATGCTTCAGTGTGACTTATGCTTATGGAAACATGTCTTCCTACAATCAGACATTAGTGAATGAGTCATGCTCCATCACATATCCCAGAGGTAAAAAAAGAAAAAAATCCACACTGTTTAAACACATCTCCACTAAATCTCTAAATTCAGATTTCTTATAACTATCTTTTATATGAATTATATGAACTCTGTGAATATATCTATGCATAGTAACAAGAAGTGTTTTTATTCTTTTCAACAGAGGTTCATGTTCAAAGAGCTTCTTCCATCTCAGAGTTTGTCACACTGACCTGTAACACCAGCTGTAACCTGACTGATGATCAAACTGTCTACATGTGGTATCACAACAAACAAAACTATCATGAGAATCAGCATCATTCAACACAAAACTCTTCAACAGACACATTCTCTTGTGCGGTTAAAGACCACAAACGTCTTCAATCTAAGGAAGTTTGTAAGTGTTAAATATATTTTATTTTATATATAATAATAAACTCAAGTGCTGAAACACAGACAAATCAAACAACGTTAAATCTTCCATCTATATTTCAGGTGTTCAGGATAAAAACTGCTGGAGAGTGAATTATGTCAGCAGGAGAATCTGTGCTCTGGAAGGATCTTCAGTGAACATCACAAGTGAATACTCACATCCTGATAACATGAAGCCACAGTTTAAATGTTGGAGTAAAAAATGGAGACAAGATAAAGTGGAAGTTGAAGAGCTGATTGAGGCTGCAGGTCGTGTGGAGTATCAGGACAACATGAAGAACCAACACATCCTGACCATCAACAACCTGAAGAAGAATGACTCAGGAGGATACACATTCAGATTCAAGAGAGATCATGAAGGATGGACACAGTCTGATCTACCTGGAGTCTTTTTGATTGTCACAGGTAAATCTAAACTCCTCACTCAGCAGACTTTACTCATTAATATTTCAATATGAGCAGTAGCGCTAGAACTATTCAGATCTTTCTCGGTTATATAACAACGTTAAAATATTCCCTTACAATGAAAAGTTTGTTCTTTGTTGAAAAGCATGTAAATGTTATGAAAAATAACTATACTTAAAATATCAAAAGTAAAAACTGGCATTTTGCTTGATTTAATATAATAGTTTTAAAATTATATACAAATGAGTTTTTCGACAAAGAAATAATCTTTGTAACAACTTTCATCTTCAATTGAGGCATTTTAATAAAAGAATTACTTAAACGGTTCAGGAAATACAATCATATTTATACAGTCCCCCATTTTCAGAGGCTCAAAAGGGAACAGGATATCTGATACATTAAGCAAAGAATGATCCGGAGTTTATTTCAAGTATTTCATATTTATTTACTAAAATGTTCTGGAAAAATAAAATGTTCTGGAAAAATGAAATCAAGATTCATTTGTACCAGAATGATGGGAACAGACAAGTTTGGAGAAACTATGCCAGTGTTGTGGCATGGGAATATATTACTTCCAGTAGAACCAGGTCACCTGCATTTATTGATTTTGTAATTCTAGGATTAGTAGAAAGATTTTTAAAGTATACAGGGCTATACTTTCTGCTAGGATTCAGCCAAATGCCTCAAATGCAATAGTGTTTCACAGTCCCAATGGATAAGGGATGGTTGCATGGTAGGGAGAGACACAAACACTCACTAACAGACAGACGCACACTCAACATGAGGAACCAGCAATGTGACAAGGAACACTGGGAAACTGGGAAAAACAAGGCGCCTGTGAAATAAGTCAAACTAATGACAAGGGAAGCAAAACTGAACAAAACACACAACACAAGAGACTAACAAAATAAAACAGGAAAGTAACACTGAGAGTGAAACACAAATTTAACAGGCCAAAGTAAACACAAAGATAAAACTGAGTAAATATGGGCAACAACAGAAACACAGACTAGGCAATGGGGACATAGGAAGACAGGAAAAACCTGAGAATATCTAACAAAGAAATCTTGAACACACATTTAGAATGACACCCTAACCTAAGCAAATGTAATATTAAACTGAAAACTACTCAAAGTCAAATAAATGTTTCATTATATAACTGAATATGAGGACTGGAGGGTCTGCCTGCAGTCAGGCCTCAATTAAAACTCATGTTTTGTGAGTAATTCATGTTGAGATTTGGTAGAGTTTCATGTCTTGCCTTAATACTATTATTATTATTATTATTGTTGTTAAATCTTCGTCTTTCAGAGCTGAGAGTGAAGATGAGTCCTTCTGCAGTGGTGACAGAGGGTCAGAGAGTCACACTGACCTGCAGCACCAGCTGTCCTCTGACTGACAACACAAACTACATTTGGTATTTGAACAGTCGACCTCTGACCCCGAGAGAGAACCAGAACAAACATCTGATCCTAGACCCAGTCAGCAGGGAGGATGCAGGAAGCTACTCCTGTGCTGTGAAAAGCAACAAAGATATCAGCTCTGCTCCAAAGACTCTCACTGTCCAAAGTATCACAGGAATGTGGACAATTGGTATTTCTGTAATAATTCTGGTTTCAATACTTCTCTTTTTCTTCTTTTTGATTAGGTAAGTAACACTGTGTTTGATTCAAAGTGATAACATTTAATCTCTGGCATGAACTCACTTATTTTTTCTGTTTATTAATTTCAATAATCAGAAAAAAGTGGACTACGAGTCAGTCTTCCACAAACGAAACATCAAACAATGTAGTGGAGGTAAAGATTACTGTAGAGTTGGAAAACACATATTCATACTGAATGATCTTTCTTACAGAATCAAAGGAGTCAAATCTTTAAGTGTATTATGATGTATCGCTTTTTGTTCTCAGCTAATTCCTGATCCTGTGTGTGAAGACATCTTAGCTCAGCCACAGGTGGAGGATGAAGTCCTCTACAGCAAAGTGTACTTCTTCAAAAATCACACAGATCCTCTTTTGTCTACCGTAGAGCCACTTCAGCGCGGAGAAGAGCAGCATGCTGATTACACTGTGGTGAAGTTTAGAAATGACACGAGCTCTGATGAAGAATCTGTTGTCCTTTCAACAGAAACAGACCCCACATGGTGTTGAACAAGCCTTTTAACACATCTCTGCAACTGTCATTTAAAATTTTGTGCATCACACTTGAATCTTCCTTTCACGTTACCTTTTTGCTATATTCCACACAATTAGATTAGGCAGTTCGATGGGCTTCACATGTTACTCATATGAATGGAATAATTCATGATCATGTAAATATTATGCTCATGTATTTTTATTTTTATTCTATTTTAGCAGGTCAGGTGCCTTTTGTCTCCCTTTTCTAACCGTGAGAGCAATTACACACAAAGAAAGGTTGTTCAATATAGTCCAAGAACAAAGGGATACAACAACTGTAGTGTTTGCTGTGGGGATGACCCTCGTGTGTATATATGCGCTATTATAGCAGAAGACACTGAAATGTGGGAATGTCACTGCATTATAGCCTTGATTTTGTCACAGTGCAGAATATTTAAGTCCAAGTTGTTACTCTGGCCTCTATAAAACAATATAAACAGAAAATAAGCACTAAGAATTATTTATTTCATAACAACTGGAAACCTTGTTATGCCTTTTTCAGAACTGTACATTTAACCATTTCATTGCTGTTAGTGATTTTTATTTCATTGACGGTTTGTTCTTATATCATTATATCACTAGTGAATTTGGCACTTAGCACTGCCCTTTGTCACTTTTATATATGTATAAACAAATGATGTGTTTTTGTGTATATATGTAAACCTTGTTGAAAATTTGGATTTACAAAGTATGACAATTACAAATACAGATATCAGTGTCACAGTATAAAGACAAGTAACCCGATTTAGAAATTCATTTCTTTGTGGCAACAAGCAGAGACAAAAAGCTTTTCATCTGTAAACTCCTCACCCATCCCCCACACTTGCATGTGCATTGCTGCGATTGCAATCAGTTTCTAGCAGAGAGAACTGTGGTCTTTTTGCGTGCTAACTCAGAGATAATAACAGGGTTCAGTGGAAAATATTGCTGAAAACATAACCTGCAAGCGCTACCCAGATACCCATCTGCACAGACTGCTGCTGACATCATGTGCTGTGATAATGGCAGCCTACGGTGGGCAGACCACAAACTGCTAAGGAGCAGAACAAGCTAGACTGGTGCTTAATAATGGTGATGTTTTCCAAATGGTCACTATTATTATTAATATTATTGTTATTATTATTATTTTAACAGGCTGTAAACATGCCTTGTAAAAATGTTTGTATGAGCATTTTAACTCTTGTGCCATTTTTATTGCACTCCATCAGGTTTGAGCAGGAGAGTTTTAGAAAAAATAATGAATACATACAGCATACATATATATACATAAATGTAGAGGAATAATATCAATACTTAGAACAGTTATTGAGAACTGAAAGTTACTTGAACATATTCAGCACAAGACAACTAAGCCCCATTGTTCTTCCTGCAGACAGCAAAAGAACCACAGAGGAAGGACATTCACGTTTATGCCTGTCCTGTCCGGCAATCAGAGTTATTGTCTGAAGCCCAAGAAAAAGCCCAGCAGATTTATGTTCCCAAGTCGATGATTTCCGCTTTTGCTGTCCTGGTCCACTTGATAGTAAATCGTTTTTATAGATAGATAGATAAAACAGAGGATTTTTTTTTATTATGAGTCATTACAATCAGAACAGATAGGAGAGGGGGAGAGGAAAGAGAAAGAAAAAGGAAAGAGAAGTTTGGAAGACAGTTAACAGAAGGAGAGGAGAGAAAAGACACTGAAAATATGCTTCAACACCTGCTGAAAAAAATGAGCAAAAAAAACAAGAGCAGGGAAACCACAGCAACAACCAACATATGCAAAAGTAACAGTAAATAATAAATATTAAATGTTACTGAGCAGCATACAGTACTAATAATGCATTATGTGTTTAGAGGCAGCAGCCGACCAAGATACTGTGCATCTGTGAGTACCTGTTTGTACACCTCTGTGTGTAAGAGCTCTTGTGTTCATAAGATTTCTCCATCTAAATGTTTAATAGTAGGTGTAGGGAGCCATATGCCCCCAGGACATGAAGCAGGCATGGAGGAGACCCAGACCCCCAGACATCCAGTGCTTTCTATGTCTGCTGAACATAAAACAGTCATGTCAGTCCTTCTGTTTTTCTGTCGATTATGACCTGTGAGTTAATCATGTCTACTTGAATATTTAATGTCAACTTCATGCTTGTGTACTGGACTCGAACAACCATGTTGCTGACAGATCAACACGTTTCTCTTTTTCATCTTCTATATTTATAAAAAAGATAGCAATAACTTTAAATACATTCTAAGAACAGAAGAAAAACAAAGATAACTGTGATAAAATTATAAATCAGTTTACTAATGAAAGTTTCTATTAACCCTCCTGTTACCCACAAGCAAAATTGGTATGGATCGTATCTGGCCCACACAATGTGCTTACACATGGCCCACATACTGCAAAGAATGACGGCCCTTTGGTGGCCCAGATTCGGGTTGCCAGATATGGCCCACACATGGGCCAGCAGCAGACACACTGCTGGCCCAGTTCCAGCTCTGTCCCCAGATGTCAGCCTAATGTGTACCATAGCAGTATAGTATTGCAACCAATGTTCCCACTAAGCTGCGCGCGTGCACAATTGCGCACTGCAGGCACGGTCTCTGCGCACAAAAAAATCTAACCTGAATTGAAATTAAAATTAATACTTTAACAATTCTGTTTTGCAGTGTTAGTCAGTAAGTGACTGGTTGCTCCCGTATGGGATTAGAACGATGCCACCTTATCCCATAGTCCAGCCAATGATGCGATTCACATTCGTATATACGCAGCTAATCAACATCGTTGACAGGCTATGACAGCGTCCTTATGTGCCGACACCGGTGTTTTAGCTAGCAAAGCGGCGTGGCTGATGTGGAGTGAAGCCACGTTAATGACAACGTGTACAACCATTGGAGATGTGAGCAGGACAGACGGAACAATTGACGGAAAAAGTGTGGACTTTATACCAGTTTTTAAATTGTGTTGATAGGCCACGTAAAACCAGAGCTGAGATACAAAATATCTGCAATGTTTGGTTTTCTTCCTGAGTACTATCGTTGTTTATATTTACTGCGGGAAGAAACGGTAAAAACGGCATTTGATAAGGAAAATGCTCATCAGCACTCTCCACCTGTGAGGAAAAAGAAAACCAAAAAAACCCCCACCCTTTCCTATTGGTCAAAAAATGTAACATGTCGACCAATCAAAAAATGATATGACAACATGGCCTTTAATTATTTAGGAAGGGGGAAGTTTTTGGAGTGACGGCGGTGTTTTGAGATGTGAGAGATTTGCGACGTTTAGCGCAAATCTTGTGTAGTTAGTGTGTAGCGTAGTCAATAGCTTTGTTGTGTGTGTGTCAGAACAATGAGGCGACTGCTGAATGTTACAGGTGTTACAGCAGTGAAACATCTCCTGTTGTCAGGCCTGCAGGTATCAGGCTGTTGTTCTCCTTTATCTCATAGTGGACAGAAATTATTTTTTGGAGTGGCACAAATAATTTGTGTGGCATCAAATTTGATGCAGAACAGCTGATTGTTCTGTAAATGGTTTGAAATGTTTATTTAAAAAATCACCTTGGCTGCATTTTTAGGTAAACAGCTGCAAAAAAAAACTTTGTTGTTTTCATAACTCAGTTACTTTTTTGAAGAAGTAACTATATAATTAATTGCCCAACATTGGTCATTATATCCTGTATTTTGCAGACAGAGAGTTACAGGACTTTCTCCCAGACCACAGACTCATAATACAAGTCAGAGCTTTATAAAAAAAGAAAAGAAAAAAAAAAGTTGTGGTTTCAAAATTGGAGTTCAAGTTATTTTTACTTCCAATAGTGTTAACATACTACGCAGGTCATGATTTGAGGTCAATATTTTTTTTTAAATTTTCATTGTAAGTGGGCTAAAGCAGTTAATTAAAAGTGGTCTAACTGCTCTAATTTGATTATTTTAATAAACCACGTAACTTGGATGGATTTAATGCTGGCGTGACCACAGTGCACACGTCTGCTGTTGCTCACAGTGGTCCAAGGGACCGCTCAGGGAGTTCAGACACTCAGTTCGCTCACTGAGTGTCTGAACTCCCTGGGAGGGGAGAGGGCAGCCGATGATCTTTTGTGCTGTCATGACTACACTCTGAAGCCTCGCTCTATCCACTTCAGTGCAGCTGCCGTACCATACCGTGATGCAGTAAGTTAGCAGGCTCTCAATGGACGAGCGGTAGAAGGTCAGCAGGTTGGAGTTCAGCTTGTACTTCCTGAGGGCCCTCAGGAAGTGCAGGCAACGTTGGGCCTTCTTGATGACCACTGAGATGTTATCTGTCCAGAAGATGTCAGCAGAAATGAGGATACCAAGGAACCAGAAGGAGTGGACCCTCTCCACACACTCCCTGTGGATGTAAAGGGGGTCTATGTCAGTGCTGTGCCTCCTGAAGTCAACAATGACCTCTTTGGTTTTCTTAGTGTTCACTGCCAGGTTGTTCTCTGAACACCATGCTGCCAGCTTCAGGACTTCCTCTCTGTAGTCTGCCTCGTCTGCCTTTGAGATGAGTCCGACTACTGTGGTGTCGATTGCTGTTGTGGGTCGAACTGCAGTCATGGGTGTAGAGAGAATACAGGAGGGGGCTCAGCACACAGCCAGGTGGGGAGCCAGTGCTCAGTGTGCGATTTGAGGAGACATGAGGGCCAAGTCTTACAGTGTGTGTGTGTGTCTCTGTTTGAATCCATCTCTCACCCCAACCACACACCTCACCTCTGTTTTACTGTTCTGATACATGTCCTCCAGCAGCCTCACCCTCCTCTGTCCCACTGCTGTCCTCCTCATACAGTACCACAGTTCCTTTCTTGTCACGCTATGTCCTCTTCTTCTTTTACTAAGATGAATTCTTTCTAAAGAAGGAAGGACATTTTTATATAATAACTTAACGCCATCTGTCATCACCTACAAAACAACAACCTACCTTGTTGTCATGACAGTGATCAGGCATACAAAAACAGCTGTACCATCAATGTTTCTGAATAAAAGCTGAAGGTTGAGGAGAGCCATGCTTTTAGGACATGTGAGCAGGAAAGCATACATGTTCTTTAAGGTTCACTTCTTTGTTTCATTTAAAAACTCTGATGTCTGCTAATGAAAGTATCTGGTAAAGGGATGACTGGAAACACAAAAAACATCTAAAACATCTATGGATTAAAAGGTCAGATAAAGCAAAGTCCAACTGGAAATGGTACACTGTGCACAAGCTGGGCAACAAGTATGTTCTCTACAGACGAAACCAGGGTCGTGTGCGTGTCTGATGGCTTCCCCACACAGGTGATCAAGGATGTGAGAGAAAGTGATGCAAACATTTACTGCTGCAACAAGTATAGAAACAATCAAGAACACTGCTGGGACAGGAGAGTTAAACTCATTGTTTCAGTATGATGCTTGTAAACAGTGATTATTTTATGATTATCACACCGATGAATGCATATCCTCTCAGAGCTGAAGGTAAAGGTGATTCCTGCCTAATCACCACCTGAAAACAGCTCTATCTTATTCAGATATTTGAGATAAAATGAATGCAAATTTTGGTTCCCACAAAATGTGAATAAAAACAGAGTAAAAGAGGGTACAAATATTACTGAACAGTACACACAGCTTTTATAGGCTCACACTGTATGCTACTATTCATATAATACCCCCCCCTCTCTCTCTCTCTCTCTCTCTCTCTCTCTCTCTCTCTCTCTGTTGTCCAAACAAAATCAGCATAGGTGCATATTAAAATAGTGTGTTAAACTGTCATGGATAAAGTATAGACCCAGTGAAGACATTTGATGTGTTATTGAAAAAAATTTAAATCGTTTTTCTTCTTTTTTCTATTTCTGTATACTAATGTAGGCAAGTCACTGCATCTTTATCAGTAAATCTGATCTTTTTTTTATTTAGACTTTACAAAGGTGAGTATACTAGTAATATATAAAAACACACATGTATTTATTACAGTATGTATAGCAATAGAGTACATTTACTGCTCATTTACTGAAGTATATTTACAGATCAATGAAATGAAATGATATTTTGAAAAATGAAAATATCACGCCTGTTAGTGGTTCTGGTAAGTTTCTTTTTCTGCACCACAATAACCACTAATGCCACACCATTGTTGTTACTCTGCCAATAGTAACAACTTTGTTTTTACTTTGTTTTTTTTAAAATAACAAAGACAAGAAGTGTGACAATAAACAAAAAAAAAACCACTCTAAATTCAAAAGTAAGAGTCCAATAGCTGCTGCAAACATGCATTCTTCACTAGAGGGCTCTGTTGTGAAAAAAATAATAATTATAAAGGAGGAAGTGACTTTGGTCATGTTAAAACGTGTTTGTCCTGCAGACACGCTGAAATCAGCTCTGTATTCAGGTTTTCCTCTGAGACAGCTCATGAATTTGAACGTTTATTCACATTTTTGATATTTTATAAATTTTGATATTAACAGAAGTCATAGCAAGGACTAAATTATATTCACACAATCAACTTTTTGATTGATCTACAACAGCCATGTCGTTGGCAGAAGCTGGATGTTTGTTTCTGGGTTTCATTCTGTGTCTCTCAGGTAGGAATAATTTGTTTCTCCTCCTCATGATGACTGTGATGCTGTTTGTGGAATCTAGAAAAAAGATGCAGAAAGTTAGAAGTTTTTCTAAGAAGCTAAATTAAAGTGAATTTTGTAAACAAACTCACTTAAGAGATTTACTGTTAACATGATTTTTTGAAGTTCTGAACTCTCAAGTATATCAAAGCACCAGATTGTGATCCTTCACAGTAACATGCTGTCATCACAGATTAGCACAGAAAAGAAAGTTAGCATAAATGTTCACCATGTTTTCTAATCACATGTTGTGTTAAAGGTGTTCAGGGAAAACCAAACAGCATCTGTGCCTTGAAAGGTTCATCAGTGAATCTGCCCTGCTCACATCAACATCCCACTGCAAGAAATAGCTGGTACGCTGGACACGATACTGTCTCCAAGATAATGTTCTCAGTAGAGGAAACACATGTAAAGTACAGCATGTCAGCAGAGAGTAATTTCACTCTAACAATCAATAATCTGACAGAGAGAGATGCAGATTTTTACTGCTGCATTAAAACTGCTGACAAATCAAAGTGCCAACAAAGTGGAATTCATCTCCAAGTTACAGGTACAGTTCTTTTTACAAATGCATCACAAATGAATGAGTTTATGAATGATCAGTGTATTCATGTTGGTCATGTGACCTCTCAGAGCTGCAGGTAAAAGTGATTCCTGCCACAGAGGGACAGACAGTAACACTGATGTGCAGCAGCAGCTGTCCTCTGACTGAAAAGCCTGCAGCCTACATCTGGTACAAGAACAGAGAGTTTCTCTATGAGGACTGGTCTCCCTGGTACCAAGAGCTGCTCAGCAGTGAGGAAGCAGTCACATACTCCTGTGCTGTCAAAGGCTACGAGGATCTCAGAGCCCCTGAAGTGTCTGTGGGTGAGTCATGATGGACACCTCCTCATCATGTTATGAGATGTTAAACACAAACACTTTACTCTTCAGACTCTAATGAATTTACTGGAAGTTGTTGGTTTTTCTCAGGTTCCATCACAGAGACCTGCTTCAGTGTGACCTATGCTAAAGGGAGAATATGTTCTTCTCAGCAGACATCAGTGGACGAGTCCTGCTCCATCACATATCCCAGAGGTGAAGTTCTGGACAAACTGCACTTTGAAACTTCATTTTTATTTGTTAATTTATTTGACACGACAGAGATGAACTGGTGGAAAATGTATTTATCATCTCCCAACAGAAATTCATGTCCAGAGGACTCCTGCTGAACACAGAGATCACATCAGACTGACCTGTAACAGCAGCTGTTTTCTGACTGACCCTCTGATTTCCTTTGTGTGGTATGAGAACAAAAAGCCAACACTGAATGAGGGAAAACAGATTCAGTTTTCCAGCTCTCATCCAGATGGTTTTTCTTGTGCTGTGAAAGGTCTTGAGGATGTGCGCTCTGCTGACGTCTGTGAGTAAAAATGTTAACTTTCGAAGTATTATCACCACTTCTTGCAATTAAAACTAAGTCTATTAATCATCACACTAGTAAATCCAACAAGGTTCATTCTGTTCATTCTGGACATAGCATTTTCAGTGGGAGAAACGTTTTGTCTTTCATCTAAGTGACTTCTTGAGTCTCAGCTCACTGCAGTTTTCCCCAACCTCATAAACTGTACATTTCCACAATGACTGAAACTAGGTCAGTTTCTTGATCATTAATGAGTGATAAATTATTTTGTAAATGTTGGTGATCACATCACAATTCTCAGCTGCAGATCCAAAACTCTGGACTCATCTCCCTCTTCAGATCTGCTCATCTATGATACTAACAGTATTCATCTCCTGACTTCTGCTTAGCTTTTTCAGTCTCAGCCAAGAGTAACTCAGTCTGTCATTTTCCTGAATATATTTCCTTCCCTGATTTATATATTTTTAATGTTATTATTTTATTCTTATAAATTATTTAGTTGTTTTTGTATTTTTATCACTAATTATTACAATAATTTAAAGTACTTTTTACTTGTTGTGTAGTACTTTGTTGTCAGTTGTTAACCGATCCCTTATGTTTAAATATATAATCTAAATAAACTGATTCTACAAATTGAGTTAAAATATCTGTATCTTATCTATATTTCAGGTGTTAGTGATTCCTGCTGGAATTTGAATTATGTCCACAGCAGAATCTGTGCTCTGGAAGGATCTTCAGTCAACATCTCCAGTAAATACTCACTTCCTGACTACGAGCAGATACAGTCTAAATGTTGGTATAAAGTCAAGAGAAATGCTGAGGTGGACGTCTGGAGGAACTTGACTGAGGATGCAGATCATGTAGAGTATGATGACAGCATGAAGAACCAACACATCCTCAGATTAAAGAAGCTGAAGAGAGATGACTCAGCAGAATACAGGTTCACCATCACAACAGAAAATGAAGAAATGAAACAGTTTGATTTTCCTGGAGTTACTCTGATTGTCACAGGTAATTATTCAGTAGTCAGTAAGTAAGAGTAAAAATTTGATATTTTTCAAACCTACTAGCTCTTAACAGGTACATTCTGTGTTACAAAAGAATATGAAGAGCCATCATTCAACTGTGTCTTACATATGTAATGTAAGTCATCACACAGATACAACCAAATGCATGATGCAATCATCAGATTTCTCAAGATCCAGCCATTCATTTCTTCTGCGTATCCATTTTCAGGTTGCAAGGGCCAATCCAAGATAGTGGCAGTGAATGTAAACAGCAGTAAAACTATAAACATCTAATCTTTAAAGTAAAGTAAAAAAAAAATAATTTATATAGCACCTTTCAAGATAAAAATCACAAAGTGCTTCACAGAAGCTAAAACCTAAAAATAAAAATCAACCAAAAGCAAGCTTAAAAAGATGAGTTTTTAGCTGTTTTTTAAAAGTGACCACTGAGTCCACAGATCTCAGGCTCAAAGGGAGAGACTTCCACAATCTGGGGCCACAGTTACAAAAGCTTTGTCGCCTTTTGTTTTCAGCCTCGTGTGTTGGACAACCAGCAAGCCCTGGTCACATGACCTCAGGGACCTGCTGGGAATGTATGGATTAAAAGTTCACTTATATATGTTGGTGCTTGTCTATGCAGAGCCCTGAAAGTCAAAGTCAAAACCTTAAAGTGGATTCTGAATTTAACGGGGAGCCAGTGCAGCTGAATCAGCAGGGGTGTGACATGGGAGTACTTGGAGAACTTGGTCAGAAGCGTTGCAGCAGCGTTCTGAACAACTTGCAGATGCTCCAAAGAGGCTTTACATAAACAAGTAAACAAAGAATTACAATAATCCAGGCGAGATGAAACAAATGCATGAATGACAATTTCTAATTCAGAGCGCGATACAATGGGACTGGTACTGTTGTGTATTTGTGAATTTTGCACTATATATGCACTACCCATAAAGTGTGCCACACCACACTGTGATAAAGCGTGGTGTGGCACAGTGATAAAGCTTAGATTTAGCTGGCAGCACCTGGAAGTGGACAGATGTGAGACCATAGAAACTTATGCATAATGTTCATTCAAATGTAACCTGAGATAAACAACAACACATGGCATATCAGTGCCACTATTTATTCCAAAAAATACTAAGCAAAAGGCAGGCACTAACTCGCGATAGGGGAAATCCGTGAAGTAGTCAGATTTATTTCTGTACAATTATTATAGATGTTACTGCTACTACCTGCTACTATACTATAATCATAAAATGTTGCTAGTTTTTAACACACTGCTTCTGCATTTTGGTTTCATTTTAGATAAAAAAAATAATAATACAGTGTAATGTATCATATGTTACAGGGTGGCTGTAACAGGTCACCAACTAACTGGAAGGTTGGTGGTTCAATCCTAGTCTGCTCCAGTCTGCATGCCAAGTATCTTTGGGCAAGATGCTAAACCCATGTTGCTCTCCAATGCATCCATCGGAGTATGAATATATGTGGATGTTAGTTATGAAGCACTGAGAAATGGTAGAAAAAAAAGTGTGAATGGGTGAATGCACAAGTTGTGTAAAGCACTTTGAGTGCTTAAAATAGAGTAGAAAAGTGTTATATAAGAACCACTCCATTTATCATTTTGTTGTTATTCACAATTCACATTTAATGCATAAGCCACAGAAGAGATTTGCTATAAAAGAGATTTTTTTGACCAATGTTTCTCTTTCAGAGCTGAGAGTGAAGATGAGTCCTTCTGCAATGGTGACAGAGGGTCAGAGAGTCACACTGACCTGCAGTACCAGCTGTCCTCTGACTGACAACACAAACTACATTTGGTACTTGAACAGTCGACCTCTGACCCCGAGACAGAGCCAGAACAAACATCTGATCCTAGACCCAGTCAGCAGGGAGGATGCAGGAAGCTACTCCTGTGCTGTGAAAAGCAACAAAGATATCAGCTCTGCTCCAAAGACTTTCACTGTCCAAAGTATCACAGGAACATGGACACCAGCAGCTGCAGGAGTTTCTGCAGCTCTGCTCCTTTTAATACTTCTCACTGTCTTCTGTTTGATCAGGTGAACATCAATGTTTTGTCTCTCACATCAACCAGATTCAATCTCAAGTTCACACACTAACCTGGCCCCACCTGTTTCTATATTCATCTGTTTCACTGACCAGAAAAAAGAGGTCAAGAAATGAAACAATGGAGAACTCCACGGTAAAGAAAACACATTTAATACACATTTAATATTCTTGCTTCTGTATAGGGACAGTCTTTTCCACATTTAATCCTCCCACTCCTCTTTTTCACCACTTAATTTGAAATGTTTGTTCTGTTTTGCATCACTTACACTTTGGTTTCAAGTATGAAAGCTTCTCAGCTCAGGAGGAACCTGACTACAGTGAAATCTGCTTGTCCAAGAATAAATCAGAGACTCCCTACTCCACTATTCAGCCATTTCAACCACAAGAGCAGGACCATCACCCCTATGATGTTGTGGACTTGAGAAACAAGACTGCTCCTGAGTGAGTATGTTCTGTGGATATAAATCACACTTTAATTGAATTATTTTAATTAATGCACTAGTTTTCTTACTTTCAGGCTCAATGAACAGGCTCTGGACACCTAGAAACTTTACAACACCTCAACCTAAAGAAGATAAAATATAATAACACATCTGGCTGTACAGGACTTGAATGAATTTGTTGAGATGTTGGCTTTTTTTTTGATGAGTATTTACGTGTTGTGGGTGCTCTTGACAGCATTAATGGATACGCTTATAGGAATTGAAACTAAGTGACTAGGAAGGCTTAGCAGCTCTTGATCTTGAGATGCTCGCTCTCAGGCTCTGCACACACCAAATAAGAGGAAGCCTCAAAACCAGTGCTTTTTGTATAGTGTGTAATTAAAAGCACTAGTCTTTCACACATTACAAAATCTCAGTTAAGTCTTGGAATTTTCCACTGAATACATAACGCATTTGAACCGTTTCCCAAAAGTGTGCCATCTTAGGAGTTATTGATTTTTAGTATCAAACTGGGAGTCTTATTTAACTATCATCAGTGTTGGGGAGTAACGGAATACATGTACCGCCGTTACGTATTTAAAATACAAAATATGAGTAACCGTTACAGTTACCGTTTAAAAAGGTGGTATTTAGAATACAGTTACTTTGTTGAAATAAACGGATTACATGGCGGTACTTCCCTGTTTCATATTGTGGCGGGTCAGGCCTGTTTGGGTTTTGTTTGACAGCTACGTTCTGTTGTTCCAGGTGGCAGCGTTACGGTTGCCATGGTTACAGGGTGACGCTCTCTCTCTGCGTGTTTCCTGGGTGAGAGAGGCCTTTTTGTTGTTGTTGTGCTAAGCTAACTGCCATACACGTTATGTGTCTGTGAGCGAGGGAGGGAGAAAAAGGAAAAGTACGAGTTGTCATCGAGCAAAAACAGGAGCTGGAAGCATGTAAATATAATAATAACCACTGCAGCCAAGAAGAGTGCCTGATGAGCCCAGTTGTAAGTAAGCTATTAAGACTCGACTGTACACCATGTTCGTGTTTTCCTCCGAAACAATAAGTTCTGTTGGAGCAGCCTTTCAACGCCTCTCTCTGTCTCTCGCAAGCAAAGTTGACCCAGACAACAAAGTAAAGCTAGTTTTCGGCTACGAGCCCGACACAGAACCCACCGTATTAGCCAGAGGTTCCTTTACTACGGTTCGGAGCCGCGAACCTTCAGTAACAGTAATAAATCACAGCAATCGTACATTCATGTAGTTGTAAACAGCATGATAATATATTAAGTAATCCAAAGTATTCAGAATACGTTACTCTCATTGAGTAACGGAACGGAATACGTTACAGAATACATTTTGGGGCATGTATTCTGTATTCTGTAATGGAATACATTTTAAAAGTAACCTTCCCAACACTGACTATCATCTACTGTTTTAATCAAAACTGTTGACTAGCAGGTTTGCAAGTCAGAGATGTTTTGCCAGGTTATGGTTATGTTATGCAAGCAAGTTACTCTTGTAGAGTTTTAGCCATTGCAGAGACACTACAGAAGAGAGAGGCTGGTTACTCCAAGACTGCAGAGTTGACAACAGGATAAGAGGTCATAGAAACACAACTTCCAGGTGGGGGAAAGAGGTGTCCAACTCCAGTCCTCGAGAGCTACTGTCCTGCAGCTTTTAGATGCATCCTTGTTCTGACACACCTGAATCAAATGAATGGCCTGTTACCAGGCCTTTGCCAAACTTGATGGCATGCTGAAGAGGTAATCCAACCATTTCATTCAACTGTATTGGAATAGGGATGCATCTAAAAGCTACAGGAGAGTAGCTCTCGAGGACTGGAGTTGGACACACAGGATTTAGAGATTCATAAATGACTTCCCAAGTTCCCAGATGCAATTCTGTCAAGTTTCAAGACTTGCTAGAAGCATTCTGGAGCAAGCTAATGATAACGAAAATAAATTCTCAACCAACATGAAACATCTGCCGTCAGATGACATATACCCAGTTAATTGGATATTTTAATAAAATATAGTATTTAGTAAGTAATTGTTTTTCAACTTTTGCTTTTATTTAGGCTACAGTTATAAATGTTATGTTTTAATAAGCTGGGGTCCCTATGATGCCTTGTCTACTTTTATTGTTACACATAATATGTTTTATAATATCCAAAGGTTCTCATGTGTTTTCAGTATTTGCCATAATCATGTGCATTATGTTATTTTTTTTGGTTTGTAATATGACTACTTTTGAAAATATAGGTAATTTGACGTGCACATTATCATTACAATTAATGTCCAAGGTTTTTCACTTTTGTGTCTACTTCTGTCTTTATAAAAGTTGAGTTAAATTAAACCTGTGCTCCAATGTTTTTTTGATGGCCACACTTCTTAATAAAATATAGGATTGTAGCCTGACTGGGATTATTTAAAATAAGACCAATTTCAAATGTTATTCATACATTTTATTAACATACCATTGTATTACAGGATTAAGTCAGGTAAAACAGATAAATAAAAGAATGCTAAGTAATTCCTTGCCTACTTCTTCTGCAAAAAACAAATCAGTCATAGGAGTGTCCCTGTAAGTGCTGGAGTGAGAATGAGGAACAAGAGAAAAAGAAAAGAGAAGGAATGCAACTCTTTTCTCGATGGTCACTTGACACTGTCTTAGACAGTATACATTTCCTCTTTACTCAGTCCACAAAAGGATAAGCTGTACAACCTTTTCACAGGTTAATGTGTTAAAAGTAAACTTGAGCAGCAGGATCATTATAAGGTCACCAGATGCTGTAAAACATCTTTAAAGAGGCTTTAGCATGTCAGGTGTTTCCTGTGTTAGTTTTCCATATATACTGCTTTGCACTCAATTTCAGAGTAATAGTGAAAGGAACTTTAGTTAAACTGACTCATTCAGTTGTCATTTTCTTGTGCTTTCAGTTCTCCACTAGTATTTTTCCACATACTGGAGGACCTCCCTCTTTTCATACACTACACTGCATCGCTCACCTCCTCCAGCATCACCTCCTGAGACAGCTGGGGACTCAATCTGCACACAGTGATTACTAGATAATGGAAACAAACAGTTCTTTAAAGAGAGAAAAGTGAAAGTTTGCTGGTTCACTTCCAGCTAGAAACACAAATCCCCATCGACCTTGCATCCGGTTTAAAACTGCCAAATCAAACATGCAGAGCTACCTGCAGTTAACCCTTTTGTCACAAGAAGGCAGCAAAAGTTTGCTGACATTCAGACTTTGGCTAAAAGACAATGCCAAATCAAACACTACATGTATTAGGAGTGTGACAGTTAACTTCTTAAGCCCCAAGCCTACCTGATCTCCTGCCTTTTGCCCCCGTATCAGGGGGCGTTGGGGCTTAAGAGGTTAAACTGACCCAGCTGAAGTCTCTAGACCTGTGATGCTGTAAAAATATTTTGTGTGTTTTGAAATTCTGCATCATGCATGTGAGACTGCAGCATTTGGGTTTCCAGATGTTTGTAGAAGCTGAAAAGCTTATTTTAAAATTGAAAAATGTTTACACAAACATCTTTCCTTGTCCCTGCAGCGGTGAGTTCTTCCCTGCTGTATAGTTATCTTTTGATATTCAGTTTCACCTCATCATGAAACTGAATATCACATCAGGTTTGTTTTTGATTGAGTGTCATTCTGCCTGTAAACACGATAGCTCAAAAACCTGAATCAACTTAATAAGTCATTTGTTGAAAATTGACAAAAAGCATAGAAAAGTTAAACAAACTTAAACAAACTATGAACCTTACAAGTGTAGTGGGTATTGTCAACACACACACACACACACACACACACACACACATATATATATATATGTATATATAAATTTACACAGTGCCTGCATCACTGCAGCAGCAGCCCCAATCCACCTGTCAATCTCCCACTCACATCTCAGATTTGGAGGTGCTGTTTCTCATCCCCACCATTTCACACTCAGCTAGAGACCAGTATGGGCTAGAGACCATCACCTGATGAAGCCAACAGAACTGCATTATTTGCAAAAAGCAGAGATGTGATTCTGAGACCACACAAGTTGAAGCCTTCATGCCATTTGGCTACATCTAGAATTCTGTCCATCAAAATTATAAACAGAATTAGAGACAAAGGGCAGCCCTGGCAGAGTCCATCACCCACCAGAAACAAGTGAGACTTATTGCCGGCTATGCCGACCAACCTCTTGCAATAGTTGTATAAGGATCATTGCTCTGTATCGTTTGTGTGAACGCCTGGTCTAAGCTGTGCTATTTGGCCTTTTTTACTTTTCTACGACAGCTTGATGTGGGTTCCATAGTCTTCTATCGGAGTGGTAGGTCACATCAAATGTTGTGCTTGAGTTTTGGTGGAGTTTGGTAGAAGTTTAAGATTATTTGTACCCCTGTAGGAAGAAAACATTGTTTTATTTCTGTCGAGAAACCTGTGGTGGACTTCGCCACAGCTTGCCGATACTTATTAGGGTGCGACCCTAACCTGGAGATAGGTCACTTAAAAACAGATATGAAGCAAACTGGGAGGGATACTCCTTCTGAGGTAAATTGTTCAGTGTGATGTCCTGCTTTAATTTTCAGATTGCCAAGCTGCTGCTTTCCGGGGGTGGATTTCTGGCACCTAATCTAATACCTTGGCTCATGTGATTAGGTAGAGGATCATCAGGGGGTCCTTTGTCCCTCTTTGGGGGGAAACTCCCACTGGGTTTAAATCTGGGATTCTCCACCATTTGACTCTTAGAACTGAAGAAGCTTTTCGGATGAGAGGTGAAATGTCTTCAAGCAACTTAAAGAAGTCCAGACACTTTTCTTTCCAAGCTCCTTAGACATCAGTTTTTATAGTGTGTTCGGGGATGGAAATTTGAGCCGTGAGCTTAAAAGGATTGTTAGTGAGCATCCAGACTATGATCTACTGTCAGAGATGAAGACCTTAGGTGGGAGCAGGAAAGGTGAGTAGGAGCAGAACAAGGCCGGTTCAGGAGTTATCCTTTCCCGTCAGTGTACAGCATCCACTATACAGGTAAATGTGCCAATGGATACTGTTGGGTCAGAGTTGGCAGAGGTTAAGCAAATGTTAAAACAGCAGCAGACCCAGCTTATACATGAGTTGAGACTTGCTCATACAAGAAGTAAACCTAGTTTTATGCAGAAAGGAAGGAAGGCTATTTGCAGATGGCATCAAAAACCTGGCCGTTTAGCTAAAGATTGTGATCATGAGACGGTAGCATCTGAGTCTACGGCCCCTAGCAGGAGCTCATCTGGTCAGTACACCTTTAATGTGTGCTCAGTAAACTAGTACCCTCTGTTATGCTGAGCCACATATCAGATGGGGACATAACTGGCTCCAACAGTTGCAATTTTCAAATATCTGCCCACACACCCCCCCACCCCAATTGTCAGGATCCTGTCCAAAGGTTACATTAACATGTGAAGGGTAGATGTCTCATGTTTACTAGATACTGGGTCCATGTTTACTACCATCACAGAAAGTTTTCTTTGCCAAACAGTTTAAGAACTAGCGTCCAGATAAACTGAAATCATGCCATTGGCTGTGGTTAAGTGCAGCTAATGGGCGAGATATTCCCTATGTAGGCTACCTGGAACTTGATTGTCAGGTGTTAGGCTGGCAAATACCCAATAGTGGCGTGCTAGTTTTTATAGATCCTTTGGAGGCCAACCCCAACTCAGAAATATGTGGAGATCTTGGCATGAATGTGATCAGTGAGTGCTATAGGGAGCTATTTTTGGAACATAGCCCTACTCTTTTTTACCTTCCTTTAGTGCGGGAAGATCTTTGGCAGCAGGCTTTAGCACACCGCCCAGCTGCAGCCTGAAGTACAGGTTAGTGGCCCAGTGACAGTTAAATGTAGGAGAAGAATTTGCATCCCAGCAGGCACAATGAAATTTGTACCTACCACATGTTGAAAAGCACCATAAAAATAGTGTTAATAAAAAAAACACATATATTTTGTATTTTAAATATGTAACAGCAGTACATGTATTCTGTTACTCCCCGACACTGTATAAAACCTAAATCAAGCTGTCTTAGAAAGATTAAAAGGTCAAATAGCACTGCTTAGACCAGACATTCACACGGCCCCAGATTCACACAGGAGATCAACTAATTAACTGCACCTGTGATTATAAAGAGGAAAAACAGCCCCGCCTACCAGAGGTGGTTCCCAGACTCAGGTCTTACCTGTCACGTTGATGAGAATTACATTAACATGAATCCAATATGATTTTGAATATCTGCTGCAGTATATCAGTTCTACACTAGAGGTCTCTTTGTAGTGAAAGAAATGATTGATAAACAAGGAAGCGACGGTATTAAAACAGAATGCAGCTCGGAGAAACATTTAAATCAGCTCTGCATTCAGTCTATCCTCTTAGATAGCTGTTGATTGATTCCGGTTTCTGATATTTTTTCAGGATTAATATGAACAGCGGCAGTAACTAGGCCTTTAAAATATTCATACAGCCAACTTTTTCTGATTAGAAGTTAAAATTAATAACAGCTATGTTGTTGGCAGAAGCTGGATGTTTGTTTCTGGGTTTCATTCTGTGCCTCTCAGGTAAGAATAATTTGTTTCTCTTCATGATAACTGTAAGGAATATGTGTCAGGAATGTAGAAAAAAGACGCAGAGAGTTACAAGTTTATTTAAGAAATTAGAAAAGTCTCAGTTACTTGTTCTGCTGTTCTGAAATCTGAAGTATATCAAAGCACCAGATTGTGATCCTTCACAGTAACATGCTGTCATCACAGATCAGCACAGAAATGAAAGTTAGCATAAATGTTCACCATGTTTTCTAATCACATGTTGTGTTAAAGGTGTTCAGGGAAAACCAAACAGCATCTGTGCCTTGAAAGGTTCATCAGTGAATCTGCCCTGCTCACATCAACATCCCACTGCAAGAAATAGCTGGTACGCTGGATACTTGACTATCTCCAAGATATTGTTCACTACAGATGAAACACATGTAAAGTACAGCATGTCAGCAGAGAGTAATTTCACTCTAACAATCAATAATCTGACAGAGAGTGATGCAAATTTTTACTGCTGCATTAAAACTGCTGACAAATCAAAGTGCCAACAAAGTGGAATTAATTTCCAAGTTACAGGTACAGTTCTTTTTACAAATGCATCACAAATGAATGAGTTTATGGATGATCAGTGTATTCATGTTGATCATGTGACCTCTCAGAGCTGCAGGTAAAGGTGATTCCTGCCACAGAGGGACAGACAGTAACACTGATGTGCAGCAGCAGCTGTCCTCTGACTGAAAAGCCTGCAGCCTACATCTGGTACAAGAACAGAGAGTTTCTCTATGAGGACTGGTCTCCCTGGTACCAAGAGCTGCTCAGCAGTGAGGAAGCAGTCACATACTCCTGTGCTGTCAAAGGCTACGAGGATCTCAGAGCCCCTGAAGTCTCTGTGGGTGAGTCATGATGGACACCTCCTCATCATGTTATGAAATGTCCGACAGACGTGAATAATTTCACTGTTTAAACGTCAGTGGTGTTTTTCAGGTTCTGTAACTCCGACCTGCTTCAGTGTGACCTATGCTAAAGGGAGAATGTGTTCTTCTCAGCAGACATCAGTGGACGAGTCCTGCTCCATCACATATCCCAGAGGTGAAGTTCTGGACAAACTGCACTTTGAAACTTCATTTTTATTTGTTAATTTATTTGACATGACAGAGATGAACTGGTGGAAAATGTGTTTATCATCTCCCAACAGAAATTCATGTCCAGAGGACTCCTGCTGAACACAGAGGTCACATCAGACTGACCTGTAACAGCAGCTGTTTTCTGACTGACCCTCTGATTTCCTTTGTGTGGTATGAGAACAGAAAGCCTACAGTGCAGGAGGGAAAACAGATTCTAGTTTCCAGCTCTAATCATGACAGTTTGTCTTGTGCTGTGAAAGGTCTTGAGGATGTGCGCTCTGCTGACGTCTGTGAGTAAACTTATTACTTATTGTCTGTAAACTTACAAAATAGAGCAGTTATGGTACAGTTGATTGTTCCGTGTTGTTGTTAGAATATCTGACCACAATAACAGAAACACTGTAAATTTTAATGCTACAATAATAATGTGTTAAACACCATTTTTAAGATCTGATAATGTTTTATTTTGTTGGAACAGTCACAGATGTTGTTCTTTTGCATTTTTAGGCTGTTTTGACTCATTATTGTATGAGGTGTGAGTCTCTGTTATAGCTATTGGCAATTGTCATGCTTATTTTGCAATAATTTTATATATTTTGTAATGATTTTGTAATAATTCACTGAGGTTTTTTTTCTGAAAACAGTTTTTTTAATCAATAATTTACTGTATATCTTATAGGTCCTGATAAAATATTTGCATAGCAATTGATTAAAAATTTATGATCAAGGGAAATCATTTACATATGTGATACAAGAGCATACATAAACGAAAATGATTTGTAAATTATTTCTGTTTATGTATGTATGTTATTTTTCTGTTTCATCCATATTTCAGGTTTCAGTGATTCCTCCTGGAGTTTGAATTATGTCCACAGCAGAATCTGTGCTCTGGAAGGATCTTCAGTCAACATCTCCAGTAAATACTCACATCCTGACTACGAGCAGATACAGTCTAAATGTTGGTATAAATTTAAGGGAAATGCTGAGGAGGAAGCTGAACAGCTGACTGAGGACGCAGATCATGTGGAGTATGATGACAGCATGAAGAACCAACACATCCTCAGATTAAAGAAGTTGAAGAAAGATGACTCAGGAGAATACAGGTTTACAATCACAACAGAAAATGAAGAAATGATAGAGTCTGATTTTCTTGGAGTTACTCTGATTGTCACAGGTAATTATGGTTTGTCATTATATATGTAAAAACAACTGTCAACACAATATCCTCTGCAATGCTTTCAACTGAATTGACAAGAAAAAGATGCAGGAATTTTCCTCAGGTGATGATGATGTTTTATTTAGTCAAAAGGCTACAAAGAGTTTTTTAATGCTTCTTGCACTCTTCAGAAGTTAGTGAAAATCCAAAGCACCAAATCCTGTTTTCTCTTTAATGAGAAACTGTTACAGTTACTGACCAGTCTGAGTGTTTTTCAGAGCTGAGAGTGAAGATGAGTCCTTCTGCAATGGTGACAGAGGGTCAGAGAGTCACACTGACCTGCAGTACCAGCTGTCCTCTGACTGACAACACAAACTACATTTGGTACTTGAACAGTCGACCTCTGACCTCGAGAGAGAACCAGAACAAACATCTGATCCTAGACCCAGTCAGCAGGGAAAATGCAGGAAGCTACTCCTGTGCTGTGAAAACCAACAAAGATATCAGCTCTGCTCCAAAGACTCTCACTGTCCAAAGTATCACAGGAACACGGATACGAGCACCTGCAGGAGTTTCTGCAGCTCTGCTGGTTTTAGTACTTCTCCCTATCACTGTCTTCTTGTGTATTAGGTGAACATTATTGTGTTATCTATAAGACCAGTCATGTTTAAACTGTGAAAGGAAATGTTTTATCCATTCACCAATTTATTTGTTTTTGTGCAACAGTAAAAAGAAGACTTCCAATCCATAAACTTTACAGAATTTCAGAGACATTGCAGCAATAGGAATGTATGTGTGTGTGTCAGGTTGTGTCTTAGACTCCACCTTTCTCAGAACATCTCATGCTGCCCCAGGTGTGGGGGCCTATTTCCCCCTACCATGCTCCCTTCCGGTGGCTGGTGCCCCACCCGCCAGCTGCTGCTTGGTGGGGCCTGGTCCCCCTGGCTGTGTCCAGGGCCTGCTGGGAGGTGGGGGCCCAAGGGTCTCTGGCAGGCTAGCAGGCTGCAGGCAGAGCTTGCAGGCTCATCGCCAAGGCTTCAGCACCATGGATCCTGGGTGACTCCTGTCCGAGGCACTGCTCAGCTCTTTTCTTAGTGGGTACCCCGACTGTCCCTCCCGTGGTCCTCCTGGGGCTCTCATCCTCTGGATGTCTGGGTCCCGTGTCTCTTTAATGCCTGCTTCATGTCCTGGGGGGCAGGGCTATGGCTCCCTATACGTGTTTTTTCTCCTTTCTCTTATCCATTCCCCGGTCATGTCTGTTGTGACTGTAATAACTCAATATAAAAATAAAAAATCTTAACAAACACCTAAAATATGATTATCAAGTGGACCATTATAGCAAAAGCTGCACTTCAGCAAAAGCTGTCCACTTTGGAAAAAAAATAATCTGTTGGCTCTCATCATGGTTCACTGGAGCCCCAAAGCCTTATAAATGCTTTTGCAACCCTTTTAAGATGTCAATGATTTTTCTTTCAATCATTTTTTGGGGGTTCAGGTTCAGTTTGTCAGAGAGTTTCTGTTTTAGAATCTGTGACAATAATGACAATGTAACTAACAACAAACAACCAGCTATTAGTTATTGATGCAGTTTAACATGAATTTATGATCACTGTCTCGTCTCCTCAGATGAACCTTGATCTCATTTATGAAAACATCTCAGCTCAGTCAGCAGAGCAGGATGATCATCACTACAGCAGACTGCACTTCAGTGAAAACCACACAGCTGATCTCTACTCCACCATTGAGCCACTGTGTGCTCAATAAAGAAACGTTTGTTAATATGGTGATTTTTTTCTCCAATGATAAACGTTTACCATCACAGCAAAGACACTGCAGCTTCTTGATCTATCCGTGGATTACGCTCACTTTATTGGAATATAAATGACAGTAGAAATAAGCTGAAATTGAAATCCAATTGAGATTGAAAAGCTCTAATCTTAAGCACTTTACTTTGTGTGCTTCTGATGCCATTAATGAAAACATCAAAGCCATTGTGTCTGCAGGTTTCTCTTCTGTTAGGTTTTTGTCTGTACCACAAAATAACCACTAACAGTGTCACATGTCCCTATTCTCACTCAGCACTATCAGGTTTTAGATGAACATATAATAATATGTAGCCATGTCACATGTTTAACTGAGCTGCTTTGAATGTAGTTTGTCTGGAGACAGACTCGGAAAATCAAATCTCTTTTCAGCCTTTCAGGTAGGAGTAATGAAAATGATGTTTCTGGAATGTAGAAATTATGCATAATTTTACTCATTAATTTATTTAAGTTTATAATGTGATTTGATCTGTATGACCTCTGAATTGTATTAAAGTACCAGATTTGTATCCTTTACTGTAACGTGTTTTCTTCACACATGAAGTCCATCATTCTACAGTGAGAAAGATTATCGATAAGTGAAAAACATTCAAAACAGTTGTCAATCTTCCTAGGGGTAGACGTCCCAGCAACTTCACCCCAAACTCAGACCATGCAATCCTCAAAGAAACTGCATCTCAGACTCTACAGGCCTCTGTTAACATGTTAAATGATAAAATTCAGGGCAGTACAATTAGAAAAAGACTTAACAAATTAGACTAATGCACAGCACCACATTTGGACAACACCTCATACCAGTTGTCAAGCACACTGGTCAAGGCCTGATGATATGGGCTTAGTTTGCCTCCAAAGGATCTGGGCACCAGGGCTGGAGTGGTGGGCTGATGAACTTGTAGGCTGCTGCTCATTGGCTATAAAGTCATTTGTTCATTTTCATTACCAACACTTTTTTATCAAATCAAATCTCTTAATGCAAATAAATGCAATAATAAGTGTCAAACCAATATACAGTTGCTGCAACGTCAGCAGTACTACCAGCAACAACTACTAACAAGCCCTCACAGTCTCAGGAGGCTGCTGTTGTAGGGACAATAGTTCCAACAACAGAGTGAGGAAGAGACACAGGAAGGTGAAATTACTGTGGTAAAAAAAATAGATAGAGGGACATAATTAGGATGGGAGAGATTCAAGGATTCAGGTAAAATGAATGGGAACATTGACAATGAGCCACTCCTAATAGCTAAAGTGTGGCTTCTGACTGTCACATGATGCTGTGCAGTGCAACTAAGGTGTCCTAACCTACCAACAACTGTACCAACCAGATTCAAGATTATTTAAAATACAATGATCAAACAAAATGAAGTATGTACATAATATGTGTATCGGGGTTCAGTGACCTTCCAGTCACTGAGGTGGCCATGGCCCTCACAAATTACTGTAAGTTATTACTGTAAGTTATTATTAATTATTAAGTTAAGGCCATCTGTTTGACAGCTAAAGCCTAGACTAAAATGAGTCATACAAAGGACAGTGAACCCAAGCTCAGCAGCAAATCTTCAACAGAATGGCTTAAAAAGAAAAGAATCAAAGTGTTGCAATGGTCCAGTCCAGTCTTTCCAGACCTTAGCCTGATAGAAATACTGTGTTGAGTCATTAAGAGGGATGTGCAAACCTCCATGAAATGAAGCAATGCTGTAAAGAAGGGTTGGCCAGAATTCTTCTGAAATGATGCAGTTTCTTATAGGAACTGAAACTAAGATATTTAAAGACTGAGCAGCTCTTGAACTTGAGACACTGTCTCTCTGTCAGGCTCTCTCACACCAAATAACAAGAAGCCCCAAAACCTAATCAGATTTAGCTTCATATAAAGGCAAGCAAACCAGTAAATTGTCTGAAATCAGGCGTACTAAAATCCAGGAACTTTTCATTGAACACAAATCATATTTGAACTGGTTCTAATAAATGTGCTATTTTAGGTATTATGACTTTGTACATTATTGTGGATGGAAGAAAAAGTAAAAATGTTGGTCCCAGACTCAGAGGACTCAGAACGGGTTCATCATCACCATCATCTCAGCTGCACCTAATATATTCTTGATGGTCTGGTTGTATTAAAGGTTCTTTTTATTGCGCAGCTTAAGGGAAAATTTCAGTGACTTGGATGCCTTTTGAAACTGCTGGAGTGAGAATGAGGAACGAGACAAAAAGAAAAGAGAAGGAATGCAACAGCCAAATGACGCTGTCACAGTCAGTATACATTTCCTCTGTACTCACAAATCACAGAAGAATAAGCTGTATAACATCTTTATTAGTTTATTTTTTAAACTTCCTGATGACCTTGACTTTGAGGTGAAACTCACACCTTGACCAGTCACCAGTAAATGATTTAAACTCATCTTTTTGGTAGATGCACCTACAATATGAATGTCAAAATCCTATGTTGCTTCGTTCTTGAGTTATCACATTCACAAACTTTGTGTCCATGCTGCCCATTTGGGGCTAAAAGCTTCTGTTAAATTTATGCATGAATATCTCAACTGGTTTTAGCAACAGTTATTTAAGCCATGCTGCCATCTACTGACAAAACTGAATATTACTGCCATATCACTTTAGAGCAGGGGTGGGGAACTCCAGGCCTCAAGGGCCTGTGTCCTGCAGGTTTTAGATATCATCCTGAACCAAATGATTAGTTCATTACTGGGCCTCTGGAGAACTTCAATAATAATAACAGTGGATTGGATTTATATAGCGCTTTACAATTCCATTATTCATTCACTCTCACATTCACACACTGGTGGAAGCAGCTACAGTTGTAGCCACAGCTGCCCTGGGGCAGACTGACAGAAGCGAGGCTGCCATATCACGCCATCGCCCCCTCTGGCCAACACCAGTAGGCTGTAGGGTAAAGTGTCTTGCCCAAGGACACAACAACTAGGACAGAGAGCCCGGGAATCAAACCGGCAACCTTCCGGTTACAGATGCGCTTCCCAAGCTCCTGCGCCATGGTCGCCCCATGGTCACCTTCAAGACATGTTGAAGAGATAATTTAACCATTTAAATCAGCTGTGTTGAAAACCTGTGGGACTCTGGCCATTGAGGCCTGGAATTCCCCCACCACTGCTTTAGAGGAAGAAGTCTTAAAGATATGACAGGAAAAAACACAGTGGGTCATATAGTGAATCGCTTCAATCAATATCATTTTGTAGAAAGGACCCAACATGACTCAGATATGGTTGCTTATGCACTTTTTTCTTTATCTCATGTCACACTTTGCAGTGTTTCCTCCTCTGGCCCCGGCTGCTACTAAAACAGGAAAGTCATGATTAGATAATGCTGTGACAACTGGCCTCCCCAGACACAACACCCTGAAAACACTGCCCCACCCATTCCCTGCAGCCGAGCCAAAAACCACACACTGCCACACATTTATTTTCAGCTTGCACCACAGTGGCCTGCTTCAGTGTGACCTATGCAAAAGGGAGAATTTGTTCTTACAAATAGACAACAATTGCGATATTCATGAGGGTGGCTTGATGACATCTTCTAGTACCCTGCCCCGTGTTCACTGCCTGGTACCATGGACTGTCAGGGTCCATCATGGAGAGCTCACACTCTGGACACCCCCACAAACCATCAATGGTGCTGGCAACACCAAGTTCCTGGGTGTGCACATCCCAGAAGATCTCTCCTGGTTAAAAAACACAGCATCACTGGTCAGCAAAGCCCAACAGTGACTCTACTTCCTCCGCAAACTGAGGAGAGCAAGAACTTTAACCTCCATCATGAGCACGTTCTACACAGGCACTATTGAGAGCATCATCACCACCTGGATCACTGTGTGGTATGACTGCTGCACTGGGTCCTCCCGAAAAAGTTACAACGAGTAGTGAGAGCAGCAGAGAGATCGTGGGTACTTCCCTTCCCTCTCTCCAGGACATCTACTATCTCACCCGAAAAGCCTTCTGCTTTACAGGTGACTCCACTCATCCGTCCAACAGTTTCTTCAGTTTGCTGCCATCCAGAAGGAGACTGAAGAGCCTCCAGGCCAGAACCAGCAGACTGAGAGATAGCTTCATCCATCAGGCTGTGCTGAATTCTCTCCCTGCTCTGTCCCTCTCGACTCTCTCACACACCAACTCCAGACCTGCATTCCTGCCGCTTCCCGCTGAAACCCCCCCACCCCCAAGACATGCAAAACTCTGAACCTCCACCATCGCCTTTTCACTGACTGCCCCAACCCCACTTGCACATGAACTCTTGCCCACAAGCACTCTGATTGTGTTGGACACTGTTATTTATTTAAGATTGTATTGTATTGTGTTGTACTTAAGACTTTTATTTTATTTTTTAATCTTTATACTGTTTTAGTGTACACCGAGGGTCATGGGAGCATTGCAATTTCAATTTCCTGTGTATGACCTGTAGATTGGGTTTTTGTCATAAAAGCTGACTTTGACATGTGACAGATGTGAAAGAATCTGGAGGATGTTATGCTGTCTGTAACATTGTTCAACACAACCAATTTGGTGGTGGGTCACTGATGGTATGGGGAGTTATATCCAAGGAGGGATGCACAGACCTTACAGGCTAGGTAACGGCACCCTGACTGCCATTAGGTATCAGGATGAAATCTTTGGACCCACTGTCAGACCCTACACTGGTGCAGTGGGTCCTGGTTTCCTCTTGGTGCACCACGATGCCTAACCTCATGTGGTGAGAGTATGCAGGCAGTTATTAGAGGATGAAAGAATTAATAGCATCGACTGGCCCGAACACTCGCCTGACCCCTAGGACAGCATCTGTCGTGACTTCAGGAGGATGTTCTGATGTTGTCAGGCATGCATAAAAGCATGTGGGGGCAGTACAAACTACTAAGTGTCATTTTGAGTTACAAAAACAAAATTTTGGCAAAAAAGCCTGCTGTATCATATTTCCACTTTGATTTTTAGGGTGTGTTTGAATTCTGCCCTCTGTTGCTTGGTCATTCTCATTTCCATCACACATGGCGTCCTTTAATTCCTTACACAGTACCCAGTGCATATCAGTGTAGAAATGACATTTTATTTTTTCCACACTAAATATTTTGTTGTTTGAGGGGTTTTTGCTGAAAAAAATAAAGTCAGGTACTTGTTTAATAGAAAATAAAAACTATAATATTACTAAGTAAGGTGATGAAAAACATACTGCATTACGCAATTCTTTTTAAAACCCATGATGATGGAGGAAGTGATTAACTGGTGTTAAACCTTCATACAGTTTATTTTTAGACGTAGTGATGTTCATAACTGTCAGTTCTGTTTTCAGCCTTTCCTGTGAGAACGTTCAGCTGTAAAGATCTTTTAAAGATTCATACAATCAATTTTCTGACTAAAGCTGACATCTACAGCAGCCATGATCTTGGCAGAAGCTGGCTTTTTGTTTTTGGGTTTCATTCTGTGTCTCTCAGGTAAGAATGACTCTTTCTTCTCCTTCCTCCTTACAGGTGTTAGCGTTTTAGCCTTGATGAGCTCTTGAAGAGTCTGGAAGTGCAAGATTATAATCTTTTATGGTACAATAATATCATCATTGTGGGCGATCGTGGCTCAATCGTTGCCTACTGGTGGTGGTCAGAGGACCCGGTGGCGCCAGTGTCTGGCAGCCTCGCTTCTGTCAGTGCGCCCCAGGGTGGCTGTGGCTACAATGTAGCTTCCCATCACCAGTGTGTGAATGGGTGGATGACTGGTTGTGTAAAGTGCTTTGGGGTCCTTAGGGACCAGTAAAGCGCTATACAAATACAGGCCATTTACCATCATTAAATGGCTGCCAGAGTAGAAAGATGTGTAAGCTTAAATCTGCACACATTTGCTAATGAATCTTCCGTTGCGTATCAATATATAAAAACATCATAAATGGCCTCCTTTTAGCTCACAGTATGAATATGTTGATAGTTTAACAAGTATAACATCATTACTGGAACAACAATCCCCAGTCTGACATAATTATTATAAGGTGTGTTAAGATTAAAGTGCAGTCACTGTCACAGAGTTGGCTGTCATTGTAACCTTTGTTGAACACATAACCTTATCTTGAGCAGGCATGCATGCATGTCTTTGTCTGTACCTGTGTGTAGGGCTTGCTGAGCCTTGGTCTCTGGGGACATGGTCATGAAGAGAGGGGTTTGGGGGCTTGAGGCTGAATGTTGTGGCGTAGTCATTGACCAACTGCCTTGATCAGGGATTGCTTGATCAGGGTGGTCTCTGCCAAGTACTGGGCAGTTCTTGGGCGCCTGGAGCCCAAAGGCGGCCTATGATGTGGACAGTTGCCTGTTGGCTATGGTCCTCTGAACTTGCACCCCCTTTCTTTTCTTTTTTTGCCCCAATTAAGGCCTCCCTTCTTCTCCTTCTGGGATGTGTGTGCAGATATTGCCAAGATGTGTGGCCTCAACATACCAGTACCAGGCCGCGAGAGTTGAGGCTGGGGTGTGAAATTTATGGTTTTCAGGGTTTTTATTGTTAACTTGGCTTAGCTTGGTCTTTTCCCATGTTGTAGTTGTGTGTCTTATTTTGAAAGAAATATTTCCAAGTTACCATAGTGACCAGAGAGCATTAAGAGGCAGAGAGGAGGATATAAAATACTGGCTGACATTAAACCGGTTCGTGGAGCAAAAAAGGGGTGGGACCACTGCTCTACAGGGCTGCAGATGGCCCGGTTCTCCAGGTTCCATCTCCGTTTGCCTCATGAGGGCATAATTGTGGCATCCCACCCTCATTTTCAAGTAAAATTTGCGGCAAAGACACACACACTCACACCCTGTAAGAATATTGTTAATTTATGTACCTGTACATTTTTGATTATTTTGTGTTGAATGTGTTCTCTGTTTCTTTTTTACACGTGCATTTCTATTTGTACTCTATCCTTTTATTACATCTTCCTGTGTAGTAAAAAATTAATAATATAAAATAATACAAATAAAATGTGACGGAACAGCTGCTTAAAGATTGCTGATACAAAGGATTGCAGAGACATGCTCATAAGAAGATAAGTATTCATTGATGTTGCGATAAACAAAAAGATGCAGCTAACCACATTGTTGTTTCCACAGCAACACTTCCATTGTGTTTTGCATGTTTTTGCAGCTTTTTGTTTCTTTTTTTCTAAGCCATTTTTTGTGGGTTTTTTACAACACACAGACTGTGTGAATGTGAAAGCTGTTTGTGATACCAATTATTTCTGATTGGGGTTGTAGGGTTCACAGCAGAGTAAGGTCTTCATCATCACAGCTGTTCATGTTGATCGCTGATCTTCAGCCAGGAGATTCTGTTTCACCGCAGAGGTGTTACCATTATAAACCAGATACAGACAACAGTTTTAACCACTGCAGCTTCCTGCTCTTGCAAAAAAACCCTCAAAGAACACATCATTTGTAATATGATGAACAGAACAGACTAAAATGAGAGAAAGAAGTCGTGTTTTGGTGTTTGATGTGTTAGAGAGCTAAATATGAAACTGTTCACTTAGCTGATGCACTTAGATTGTCTTTTTAATATTCGAGCTGTTGTATATATTTTCTCGACTGTCCATGTAGAAGCTACAACAATAACGCTGTGAACAAATGACGAGTGTGTTATACTGTGTTCATTTTGTGCTTTGCCTATATTATGAGTAATTATTGAGTATTGAATTACGATGAGTAAGTGCAATCGTGGCTCAAGAGTTGGCAGTTTGTCTTGTAATCGGAAGGTTGCCGGTTCAAGCCCCGGCTAGGACAGTCTCGGTCATTGTGCAAGACACTTCACCTACTGCCTGGTAATGGCCAGAGGGGCTGATGGCGTGATATGGCAGCCTCGCTTCTGTCAGTCTGCCCCAGGACAGCTGTGGCTACAACTGTAGCTTGCCTCCACCAGTGTGTGAATGTGAGAGTGAATGAATAGTGGAACGGTAAAGTGCTTTGAGGGTCTCAAAAGTGCTATATAAATGCAATCCATTATTATTTAGGAGACATTAAACATGAATAAAAATAATTTAGAAAGTAGATACTGCATGGCTGTCTATAACTTAAAATACTTTCTCAAGTTATTTCTTGCAGTACAGTACCAACATTATTTAACAATTAATGATAGAAAAACAGACAGGAACAAAAATAATGTATCTGTTCACTAATGAAAGTTTCTATTAAAGGTGTTAATGGAGGAGAAACCAGGATCTGTGCTCTCAAAGGTTCATCAGTGGATCTGCACTGCTCACATCAACATCTGACTTCAAGCAGCAAATGGTTCACTATAGACTTAAATGGATCAGTGAGTGAGCTCTATGTGGATGGACAACGTGTAACGTACAACATGTCTGAAGAGAAAAACCCAACTTTAACCATCAATGATCTAAGAGAGAGTGATGCAAACACTTACTGCTGTATGAAGACTACAGACAGTCCAGGACTCTGTTCACTCAGTAACATTACTCTTCAAGTTGTTGCAGGTACAGTGACTTTTACTCATTAATAACTTTCCAAATGACATCATTGTATAAGTTGTTGTCCATCATCCTCTCAGAGCTGCAGGTAAAGGTGATTCCTGCCACAGAGGGACAGACAGTAACATTGATGTGCAGCAGCAGCTGTCCTCTGACTGAAAAGCCTGCAGCCTACATCTGGTACAAGAACAGAGAGTTTCTCTATGAGGACTGGTCTCCCTGGTACCAAGAGCTGCTCAGCAGTGAGGAAGCAGTCACATACTCCTGTGCTGTCAAAGGCTACGAGGATCTCAGAGCCCCTGAAGTCTCTGTGGGTGAGTCATGATGAGTATTGTTCAACAAAACAAACACAATGGGTCATACAGTGAATCATTTGAATTAATATTATTTCTTTGTTTCAGATTCCATCACAGAAACCTGCTTCAGTGTGACCTATGCTAACGGGAGAATCACATATCCCCGAGGTAAAGTTTAAACAAATTATCAAATATCTTCCATCAAACCTCTAATATATATTTGTTCAATGTCATTTTCCTTATAAAAAATTAAGCTAAATATGACCTTTGTTAAAAAATCTATTAGCATCCTAAAAACAAAATTAGAATTATAAACATTATGTCACGGTTACTGATGAAAACTGTATTTATTATCTTTCAGAGGTTCATGTTCAAAGGACGAATTACACATCAGATAGTGTCATACTGACCTGTAACACCACCTGTAAGCTGTTTGACCCTCAAACTGCCTACATGAGCTGCAAAAACGCAAGCAGAAACTACAAGAATCAACAATGTTTAACTCACAACAATTCAACATACAAGTTCTCTTGTGCTGTCAAAAAGCATAAGTACCTTCACTCTGCAGAACTCTGTGAGTAATAAAGAAGTCATTTTTTTTCTTCTAGTTAACTATAAATACAAATGTCAGCATACAGGCCATTTAAATAACTTCTATTTATTCCATTTAAACTAAAATCTTCCATCTATATTTCAGGTGTTCAGGGTAAAAACTGCCGAATTAGGAATTATGTCAGCAGGAGAATCTGTGCTCTGGAAGGATCTTCAGTGAACATCACATGTGAATACTTACATCCTGATAATAAGAAGCCAGAGTTTAAATGGAGTAAAAAATGGAGAAAAGATAAAGTGGAAGTTGAAGAGCTGATTGAGGCTGCAGGTCGTGTGGAGTATCAGGACAACATGAAGAACCAACACATCCTGACCATCAACAACCTGAAGAAGAATGACTCAGGAGGATACACATTCAGATTCAACAGAGATCATAAAAACTGGACCCAGTCTGATCTGCCTGGAGTCTTTTTGATTGTTACAGGTAAATCTTAGGAAAATTCATTGTATCTGTCAGTGCTATTTACAGGTTGTTAATCTGTAGGCCCACAAAACCCCTAAACAAGAAATTGATTTCGGCTTTCTGATGAAAAAAAAAGTGCATCGATACATTCATGTGTTTGATTTGCAGCTGTGGCTGTTTAAGGATCAGTTCATTTGAACTACTTTAAATGTATACTGTTGATTAGATTAATCTACAGTAATAAAACTCTATCTGTAAGATCACCATTTCAAATGTTGGCATTCTGTCAGATCAATGTATCTCTGAATAGTCGACTTTAAAAGGACTCAGACAAACTGCCTGTTTCTGACTCTAAAAATAACTGTTACATGTAATGTAGAAGGGTTTTAGGCTTCACATCCTTCAAGTTTTTTTCCTTCTGTAAAAAATGCATGAAGGTATATGTAGTATTTTTATTGTTGTGCTTGTGTAAGATTTACACAGTTCTTAACAACTCTACTGTTGGCTAGATCAGCCTTCAGTGCCTTCAGTGCAATAAATCATAGGTATGAATCATATGAAAATGTAGGTATTTTATTTTATTAGGAAAATGATTCCAAATCATAGTCAAAAAAAAATGGAGAAAACACTAATTTACAAAATGGAAAAAATGTTGTGGAGTAATAAGTACAATACTTTTGTGTAAGAGGATTTAGATTGACGTTACACAAATCTGAAGTTACAAATACCTTGAATTTGCACACTTCTTTGGTAAATACCTTTCACCGCTGAACAGGACTAAAGGATCATTTTGTAGTAAAGTCATTAAACCGTCTTTCGTGTCTAAGCCACACAGGAGGTTTTTTTGTTTTTGACCAATGTTCCTTTTCCAGAGCTGAGAGTGAAGATGAGTCCTTCTGCAGTGGTGACAAAGGGTCAGAGAGTCACACTGACCTGCAGTACCAGCTGTCCTCTGACTGACAACACAAACTACATTTGGTACTTGAACAGTCGACCTCTGACCTCGAGAGAAAACCAGAACAAACATCTGATCCTAGACCCAGTCAGCTGGGAGGATGCAGGAAGCTACTCCTGTGCTGTGAAAACCAACAAAGATATCAGCTCTGCTTCAAAGACTCTCACTGTCCAAAGTATCACAGGAACATGGACACCAGCAGCTGCAGGAGTTTCTGCTGCTCTGCTGGTTTTAATACTTCTCACTGTCTGTTGGTGTGTTAGGTAAGTGTTGGTTCACAGCAGTACATTCAATCTCTGCTATGAAGTCACTTATTTTCAGTTTATTCACTTCAACCAGGAAAAAGAGAACTTCTGCTCAGTCTCCAACAACAACAAGTTATGACCAAATTGAACAGGTAAAGATTAGGGTTGTAGATTGTCTAATCTTTCCAGTGGCCATTTCATTTTTGCCATCATATAGTAAAAGGAGTCAAGTTTAAAGTGCAATATAATGTAATGCTGTTTTTCTCCATCAGGTCATCCCTGGTCCTGTGTATGAAAACATCTCAACACAACTGAAGCAGAAGGATGAAGTCCACTACAGCAGAGTGCACTTCACAAACAAACACGTGGTACCTCTTTATTCCAACTTACAGTTGGTTCAGCCCTGAAAACAGGAGCATTTCCATGATGCTGTTGTCAGTGCCTGTAACCCAGTGTTTTCTAGTTTGTGGACATTATACTTTTTATTTTTGGAATATTCTGTGCTTCTTAGGTTCATGGTTATTTTTACATCTTCTATTAAGTCTTGTTTCTTTCATCCTGTGTTCATTGTGTTCAGTTTTGCTGCCCCTGTGTTGTTATGTCGGATTTGTTCCCCCTGTGTTGCCACCTGCTGTCCATCCTCTCGTTATTGTGTGTGTGTATTTAAGTCCTGAATCTCGTTCGTGCGTGGTCCACGTTCCCTTGTTTATGCTAAGTATGTTTATGTTAAGTTGTGAGTTCCTAGTTGAAAGAGTCTTAGTTTCTAGTTTAGCTTTTGTTTGTTTCTTTTAGTGTTTTTTATACTTCATTTTAAGTTCTGCATCTCACCAAATAAAGCTTCCTCCACAACTTAAATCCCTTGTCTTGGATTGTGTTTGGGACCGTTGCTGTACTTAAGTCCAATTTTCAGGTATCTCTGCATTTCTTGAGTATTTTTCTGACAACTTTTTACTTTTACTCCCTTCTGTTAGGTCTGCACTCGCAGGTCTCGCTAACTCAGAGACTTATCACCATGAACAAAGCAAGACAATCAGAGCTCAATTGGTTTTACTTGTGCAAGGGAAGCCCAGTCAGATTCTCAGAGTTGCAAGTTCTGCACCCGACCTCAGTCAACTCCAAAACCCCAGCTTCCCTTTGCAGCTTTTATTGAATGAAAACAGTTACACAACCCCCCACTGTAAACCCCATATGGTGTGTCGTAGAAGCTAAGGCTATGTGTGTATATGCACGTGCGAGTATGTGAGTGAATGTGTGTGAATGTGTGTGTGTGTATGTGTGTCTGTATACGTGACATCCTGGTTAAAACCGTTTTAACAACATCTCTGTTCATAGAAGGGTCATCTCCCCTCACACCCCGTATATGGCTTAACCCCTTTAATGGTCCACCATATACAAGTACAGGTAGGGATGGGTATCGTTTAGGTTTTATCCGATACCAGTACCAAACCGGTACTTTTGAAACGGTGCCGGTGCTTAAACGGTGCTCGAACCGGTGCTTAAAGAATGGAGAACACAAAAACCTCTCATGTTCAATTCAATTCAATTCAATTCAATTTTATTTATATAGCGCCAAATCACAACAAAAGTCGCCTCAAGGCACTTCATAGATACAGAGAAAAACCCAACAATCATATGACCCCCTATGAGCAAGCACTTTGGCGACAGTGGGAAGGAAAACTCCCTTTTAACAGGAAGAAACCTCCGGCAGAACCAGGCTCAGGGAGGGGCGGCCATCTGCTGCGACCGGTTGGGGTGAGAGAAGGAAGACAGGATAAAAGACATGCTGTGGAAGAGAGACAGAGATTAATAACAGATATGATTCAATACAGAGAGGTCTGTTAATACATAGAGAGCGAGAAAGGTGACTGGAAAGGAAAAACTCAATGCATCATGGGAATCCCCCGGCAGCCTACATCTATTGCAGCATAACTAAGGGAGGATTCAGGGTCACCTGGTCCAGCCCTAACTATATGCTTTAGCAAAAAGGAAAGTTTTAAGCCTAATCTTAAAAGTACAGATAGTGTCTGTCTCCCGAATCCAAACTGGAAGCTGGTTCCACAGAAGAGGGGCCTGAAAACTGAAGGCTCTCCCTCCCATTCTACTTTTAAATACTCTAGGAAGTAGAACTCTAGGATGTTCAGCTGTTTTTTTGTAAAAAGATAACAATGTTAGCCTTTTCTGCAGCTATAGGGCATATATGGTATCACTCTTGGCTGGAAGCAGTGCTTAATCAATGGAAAAAAACAAACTTAGTCCAAAAACCTCTCATGTTTAGCTGTTTTCCACTTTTTCTTTGGTCATTTTAACCTTTTTGGCCAGGGTGAAGGAGTATCTGCCATCAAACAAGAAGACAGCCGCATGTAACTACGACGGTGTTTGCTAGTTCACCTTACATGCATTAATTTAATAACGTGGTTAGCCTACTCAATGTAAATTACACACAAACAACATTAAGCTACTCACGCAGAAAAGAACGGCTGCTGCTGCCATCATCATCCGTCATCATTTCTGCTACACTGGCAGGGCTAGGGGCCAGGACGCTCCTCTTCGGGTTTTTGGGGGATGTTGCTAACTCCGGGTCCGATAACAGGCACCACACCCGCAATAGATGTGCACGGTGTGAGGTCTCGCAGCAAGCTATCAAATACGGTGCATTTCTCGGCTTTTAACAAAATGTTATGCGTCGCCAGGTGTTTCATCACATTCGAGGAGTTACCTCCTTTGCACACCACCTTAAAGCACTTGTTGCAGGCTGCTGAGTTTGCATCTTTTGCTATGAAGTACAGCCAGAATTGAGTGAGTGTAACCGTCAAAGCACTCTGTGTCTGTGACTTCCTGCCGGTCAAAAAATTAATCTCCCCTCTCCCAAGCTACACCAAATTCCTCTACACAACATACAAAACAGAGTTAACAGATTACAAGCACTGAGACCCCCACTCTGCATCCACTGGGCCATTGGCCTCTTGTTGTCTTACATTTACAGATAAGCATTAGGAGAGTCTCCTGCAAACCTACTTCTAACTTATGACAATTATGAGCTTATGTTAAATTCAGGTAAAAACATCAGCATCAGCATCCCCCAACTGTAGCTTCCTGTCTCCTTTTATGACAGACAAACCCCCAGTGTCAATAAATTCCTTTCCCTCTACACAATTACACACACTCTCAGGCCTACAGCTAAGCCAAACTAAAACACACAGACCTATTCCTCTGATCTACTGCTGGACCCTCTCATCTAAGCAAATTTAACACATCATATTGTAATAATTGTTTTCTTGTACTCACACTGTTCTATGCAGTTTGTCGCACATTGTGTTGCTAGCTAAAGCTCCAGTTGCTAGATGTCCCAGGGAGCAAAAAAAAGAGTATGAGATAACTTTACTCAGAGATGGAAAAAGGTCAAACAAAGACGCGACAGAAGACGAAGAACACAGGTTGGATTTAAAGTGAAACTTGATAACCTGCACATTTAAAGCTCACATGTAACAATTTAAAATCACATATTGGATCGCTACATGTGTTTAATGACTACCATCTCAGGGGTAATTTATGGCCAGTGTTAATTAGTTGACAGGTAACTTTCTTCATAGTTTTCATTAACAACTTTCTTTTTCTTGATTAAAACAAAGGATAAAATAAAAACTAATGCACGGCAGTGCCCTGTTGTCTGTATCTGGCATAAACCAGATACAGACAACAGTTTTAACACCTTTGTAGGTTTCTGCTCACACAAGGTCTTCATCATCACAGCTGTTCATGTTGATCGCTGATCTTCAGCCAGGAGATTCTGTTTCACCGCAGAGGTGTTACCATTATAAACCAGACACAAACAACACTTTAACCACTGCAGCTTCCTGCTCTTGCAAAAGCAACTCAAAGAACACATCATTTATAATATGATGAACAGAACAGACTAAAATGAGAGAAAGAAGTCGTGTTTTGGTGTTCGATGTGTTAGACAGCTAAATACGAAACTGTCCTGTTAGCTGATGCACTTAGATTGTCTTTTTAATATTCGAGCTGTTGTATATATTCTCTCAACTTTACATGTAAAAGCTACAACAATAACAAATGATAGTTGTCTGATACTGTGTTCATTTTGTGCTTTGCATCTAAGATATGAGTAATTATTTAGGAGTCGTTAAACATGAATAAAAAGAATTATATTATTATAATTATATTATAAATTATATAAGTAGAGACTTCATGGCTGTCTATAACTTAAAATACTCAAGTTACTTCTTACAGTGCAGTTATAACATTATTTAAAAATTCATGATATAAAAACAGACAGTAACAGAAATAATGTATCTGTTCACTAATGAAAGTTTCTATTAAAGGTGTTAATGGAGGAGAAACCAGGATCTGTGCTCTCAAAGGTTCATCAGTGGATCTGCACTGCTCACATCAACATCTGACTTCAAGCAGCAAATGGTTCACTATAGACTTAAATGGATCAGTGATTGAGCTCTATGTGGATGGACAACGTGTAACGTACAACATGTCTGATGAGAAAAACTCAACTTTAACCATCAATGATCTAAGAGAGAGTGATGCAAACACTTACTGCTGTATGAAGACTACAGACAGTCCAGGAAACTGTTGGCTCAACAGAATTAGTCTCCAAGTTGTTGCAGGTACAGTGACTTTTACTCATTTATTACTTTCCAAATGACATCATTGTAAAAGTTGTTGTCCATCATCCTCTCAGAGCTGCAGGTAAAGGTGATTCCTGCCACAGAGGGACAGACAGTAACACTGATGTGCAGCAGCAGCTGTCCTCTGACTGAAAAGCCTGCAGCCTACATCTGGTACAAGAACAGAGAGTTTCTCTATGAGGACTGGTCTCCCTGGTACCAAGAGCTGCTCAGCAGTGAGGAAGCAGTCACATACTCCTGTGCTGTCAAAGGCTACGAGGATCTCAGAGCCCCTGAAGTCTCTGTGGGTGAATCATGATGAGTATTGTTCAACAAAACAAACACAATGGGTCATACAGTGAATCATTTGAATTAATATTATTTCTTTGTTTCAGATTCCCTCACAGAAACCTGCTTCAGTGTGACCTATGCTAACGGGAGAATCACATATCCCCGAGGTAAAGTTTAAACAAATTATCAAATATCTTCCATCAAACCTCTAATATATATTTGTTCAATGTCATTTTCCTTATAAAAAAATTAAGCTAAATATGACCTTTGTTAAAAAATCTATTAGCATCCTAAAAACAAAATTAGAATTATAAACATTATGTCACGGTTACTGATGAAAACTGTATTTATTATCTTTCAGAGGTTCATGTTCAAAGGACAAATTACACATCAGATAGTGTCATACTGACCTGTAACACCACCTGTAAGCTGTTTGACCCTGAAACTGCGTACATGAGCTGCAAAAACGCAATCAGACACAAATGTTTAACTCACAGCAATTCAACATACAGGTTCTCTTGTGCTGTGAAAGACCACAAATACCTTCACTCTGCAGAGGCCTGTCAGTAATATAGAACTATTTTTTTTCTTCTAGTCAACTATAAATACAAATGTCAGCATACAGAGCATCCATATAACTATAAATCTTCCATCTATATTTCAGGTGTTCAGGGTAAAAACTGCCGAATTAGGAATTATGTCAGCAGGAGAATCTGTGCTCTGGAAGGATCTTCAGTGAACATCACATGTGAATACTCCAAAGACTCTCACTGTCCAAAGTATCACAGGAACATGGACACCAGCAGCTGCAGGAGTTTCTGCAGCTCTGCTGGTTTTAATACTTCTCACTGTCTGCTGGTGTGCTAGGTAAACATATGTTTTCTTTCAAATTGATCCTGTTATTTTTAATGTCATGTTTCTTGACTTTTTCATTAATTTTTATGAATCAGGAAAAAGAGGACTTTCAGTCAACCTCCCAGAAGGGAAACTTCACACAACGAACAGCAGGTACTAACAGGATTCAAACAAGAACAACTCCTCATCTGTCCTATTACTGTTTATTTGAATGATCATTTATTCTCCATCAGGAAGAAATTGTGTGTGTGTGTGTGTGTGTGTGTGTGTGTGTGTGTGTGTGTGTGTGTGTGTGTGTGTGTGTGTGTGTGTCTGTGTGTCTGTGTGTGTGTGTTTGTGTGTGGATCACACTGTACAGTATTTTAGTATTAAAGCCAATCAATTAATGTGTCAGTATTTAGCAGTGTGATCAGAACTGCTGCATAGCATTTGAAGGCAGGAAAACAAAAAGTTGGTTAAAAAAAAAGCAGAGATAAAAATTGATCAGGCTTATCAATAAAAGTTAAGAAATGATCAAGAAACTATCATATAAATAAAATAATTACCTTATAAACATAATTCAATGATAGCACTTTGTCTATGTGCAAATTTGAAATAAGGTCTACAAGTAGAAACAGGTGCTCTGTATTATTATCACATATAAATAATTACAGGCGTCAATATTCCTGGCAAGTGTCTTAAAATTGTTTGCAGCCAAGAGTCAAAAGTCAAAAAATAAAGAGTCCTCTAACAAATCTGTATTCTTACTGATCCTTCTCAGGGAAATGCAAAGACTTTAGAGGCGCTTTAAAAACTTTAGACTCTGCTTCTATCAAAGGAAATGTCCTAAAATAGTGATGCTGTTTTCTTGAGAAATGATTGTTTAGCCTGTGATGACTTCATACCTGCTGATGTCTAATCGAGAAAAAAAACCTGTTTCTGAGGTGGTTATAGTCATAGTGCCTTTAAGAATCTTTGTTACTGATGAGCATCAGTAACAAAGATTCTTCAATGCAACTTTATCCTTTGATTTTTTTTCCTGTCAAGTAAAACTATTTGATTGTTTTAATATATCACTATAAGACAAGACATTTACACTAACTTGTTTATCATTGTATCACATTTAATAGAAACCTTACATTAACAGTTCTTACAACACAGTAGATTCATATCAGTCTCATATGTTGGTTTTGTAACTGACTGGATATTAAACAGTAGTGATATAACTGATGGTAAGCATCAGCTCTCTCTGAATTCAAGGACATGAAAACCTGTTATTTAAATAGTTTTTTTAATAAGCCAATGAACCAACCTTTATCAGCTCAGACCTGCAAACAGATATTTTATAATATTCTGATAGAACAATGAAATGTATAATGCAGTTTAATATGAATTTATAATAACTGTTTCGTCTTCTCAGATGAACCCTGACCTCATGTATGAAAACATCATAACTCAATCAGCAGAGCAGGATGATCATCACTACAGCAGACTGCACTTCAGTGATAACCACACAGCTGATCTCTACTCCACCATCAAGCCACTGCCCGCTCACTAAAGAAAAGGTTGTTACCATGGTGATTTAAACGGAACAGTTCCCCTTAAGGTTTTTGTGTCTAAAATTAGTTCAGTATCATAGCAGAGACACCAAAGCTGCTTCATCTGTCAGTGTTTGTACTCTCTGTACTGGAACATAAAATACAGAAAGGAATAACAGAAATATAGAAATGCCTGAGCTTTTCCATTCAAACATGTCTGATAATGAAATACATGTGTTAAAAATGATTGTGAAACATAACTCAAGACAAAAAAAATAGGACAACTTTATAAAAAGACGTGTGTTCTTGTGTTTTACTATCTTTTGGCTGATTTGCACTTTTAAATGTAAAACTAACTGTTTCTGGCAGAAATGAAAACACGCTATCATGTCTGCAGGAACTTATTTTATTTTATTTTATTTATTTTATTTTTATTGGGGGGTGGGGGGTGGGGAGGAATGAAAATGTAATGAAATGTGGTCATATCACATGTTTAACTGGGCTCCTCTATAAAAGTGAAGAAAAAATAAATAAAGCCAGAGAATGTTGATAAGTAGTACAAAAGAAAAACTTCAAAGGTAAAATCAGTATGACGTGGAAAAACCACCTGCAATACATCAATTCTTCACTAGAGGGCTCATCTTCGAGAAAAAAAAAGATAAATGAGGAAGTGATGGTGTTAAAGCTGAATGCAGTTTGTCTGCAGACACACTCACACAAGTCAGTCATTCCTGTTAGACAGATGTTGATTTCTGACATTTATTCATAGTTTTGATATTTTCTAATCTCTGATGAGATTTAAGAAATATGTACTACCAGTAATCAGCCATTTATCATAATAATGTTAATCAACATACAACCACCTTTCTCATTTACAGTAAAAACATATAGCAGCCATGATGGTGTCTTTCAGGTAAAAATTATTTGTTTCTCCTCCTCCTGATGATGTTGCTGGAATTCTGTATCTTCAATGTAAATGCAAAAGTTATGAAATTATTTTAGAAAACCGGAAGTTTACTGTTGTTTTCACCTGTTGTTTCTCTTCCTGCTATGTACTCTCAATTGTATTAAAGTACCAGATTCTAATGTTTATTATTCAAATGTTGTGTTAAAGGTGTTCTGGGAAAACAAAACAGAATATGTGCCTTGAAAGGTTCATCAGTGAATCTGTCCAGCTCAGATCAACAAGCCACTGCAAGAAATAAAGTGATCCTATAATGTACAGCATCATGGAAGCAGAGAGGAACGTCACTCTAACAGTCTAACATAGAGCAGTGAATTTTTTTTTACTGCTGCAGAGAAACTGCTGACAAATCACAAAACTGTCAGCAAAGCAGATTTTATGTGTTGCAGGTACAATGGTTTTACCAACTAACAAAATAATTACTTTAATAATCAGTATATGAATGTTATTTATTTATATTTCTCTGAGCTGCAGGTAAAGGGGATTCCTGCCAAAGAGATTGATCCCTGACCCTGTGTTTTCTGACCCTCTGACCTTTGTGTGGTACGAGAAAAGAAAGAAAACTACACAGTTGTTTACGTGTATTTTTGCTAGAGATTAGAGGATCTCCTTTTTTCTCATCCATTTGAGTCTCCCACAACATGGACTGGTCCTCCTGAGACAGCTGGGGACTCAGTCTGCACACAGTATAATAGAAACACCTTTAAAGAGAAACACACCTTAAAGATGGCCAAATCAAAGTAAATAAACAACACTGTTCCTAAAAAAATATTTAAGAAATACTAATTATTTTTATGTATGTTTTTATGTATGTAATCTACATTTTTTTCTAAGGGGGACTTATAACTCGATATCAAATTGTACATGTATGACAAACAACATGGGTACATATGCAAAAAGTGAGGTTGCTTTGGCCCAGCTGCAGTCTGTGATCAGCTGTGATCCAATGGAAATGATGAGGGATTTTTTTTTATCAAGAAAGTGTGAAACTTGGGATCCCCCATGTTTCCAGAGTTAATAAAAAGAAACTCAAAAGCTTACCTTTACATGTACACCTGACCGTCTCTCCCCTGCAACGGTGGTTTCTTGCTTCTGCTATGATTACTGTGCTACTCACTCATTTATCCAATCTGTTACTGCCATCTACTGGCAAAACCTAATATTGCATCACTGCTACATCAGGCGAGTGCAAACGTTTTTAAAGGTGCAGTCAGTCTTTTTTTTTTTTTTACAGAAAAAAGGAAGAAAATTGTTCTCATAAATATACAATCATAAATATGTTAGTGTTTAATTATTTCTTTCAAAAAATGATTAATTCTTATAAACTTTGAAATGAACCATTAAAAATATATTGAAGTGGGTAACAGTTTGTGTAATCTGACACATCTACTGTACAGTACCACATTGTAGTACTATGTTAATTTTTAGGCTGTAGTTGCAGTGTTTCGATTTAAACATTGTATGAGGTGCTGAGGTCTGTAATGTACAGTACACTCAGTTTCTTTAAATCAACAATATACTTTATATTTAAGTAATATAAAATATATTTTCGTTTCTTTCTCCGCTTCTCACAGATCCTGATAACATATTTTAATGGAAATAGCTAAAAAAATTCCAATCAATAATTTATGTCTATGACAAAGATGACATCTTCTACCACACATTTAGGGATGTTAAAATCACCTAAAATAATTGTTTCATGTGAGCTGAGCTTTAAATCAGATAAAAGTTGGAAAATCAGACAGAAACTATGTGTAAGGCCCAGGTGGACAATTGACAACAAGTAAAACTGTTTTTTTGAGCTTGGGAAAGGTTGAACAGCCTGGTGAGGATCCCTGTCAGTTGGTCTGTGCAGGTGTTAAGCACAGCCACTAGGATGCTGTTGAGGGCCACAGCTCTCCTGGGGTTCACCTCTCAGTCTCCTCCTGATCTCATGTTCTTGGGGGAGGGAGGCTTAAACCGAGTAGGTGATGAGCATATCTGCAAGTTTAAGGCAGATGGTGAGGGTTGGGCGGCTCTGGCCTTTGTGGTTGACAGGGGCTTGGATGCCTCCCCACACCTGGCAGGGGTTGCTGTCAGTGAGGAGGCCCTCTATCCTCCTCCTGTAGGCCTTGGCCTGTTTGATGCTCCTCCTCAGGTTGGATCTGGCAGTGCTGCACAGAGAACTGTTCCTCAGCCTCAAGGTTGAGTTGTGGGTTCTGATCAGAACCTATAATTCATTCATCTTGTAAGGTGTTTGTTTAGGAAGAATCCTGATGGTTTTGGTCACTGTCACATTCTCTACATAGCACTTAATGTAGAAAAGAACAAAGTGAGTCACAGTCTCCAGGTCCTGCTGTTTGAAAATGGATCAGTTTGTCAGATCAAAACTGTCCTGTAGTTTGATGACAGCATCATCTGGCTATGTTTTAATGACCCAGGTGGTTGGAGGGGTTTGTTTCCTGAGGAGAGTGTAGGCAGGGATGAGGAGCAGAGAGAGGTGGTCCGGTTGTCTGTAGGCCTGCTGGATATTGCTGTACACATGGTCCAGCGTCTTGTCCCCCCTGATAGGAAACTTAACATGTTAGTGGAATTTGGGGACTGCACATTTCAAACATAACTTTTAACGTCCCCAGCAACAATATGGATGCCCTCTGGGTGCTCTCTCTGCTGTTTACTGATAATAAGTTGGAGGTGGTTGAGTACTGAGCTGATGTTAGCAGTTGGGGGATGTAAACAATTATAATTATGGTTACCGTTAGCTCATAAGGCAGATAGAAGGGCCTGCACTGAATGGACATGACATCTAAAAAAAACCACACAAACACAAAAAGGTGCACAGCAGTTGGGAGAGCTGTGCTGCTGCATACGATGCATACAACTAGAAATAAATAAAATAACAACTATGTACCTTGTGCTCTAAAACAAAATACTTGCCTGATAAAAAGTACAAAAAAACTAAACACATAAACAGAACATTTAATGTTATTAATAATTATAAAATGGACAAGAATGTTGTTAAAAGTATCCAGAAGTGAATTTACGCTGCTGTGTTATAAAAGTCCTAATTAGGGGTTTTCCTTCTAAAAACCATCATGAATGATGAAGTGTTAATTGTGTTAAAGCTGCATGTCGTTTATCTTTAGGCCCACTGACATTAGTTCTGTTTTCAGCTTTTCCTGTGAGAATATTCAGCTGTAAAGACTCATACAATCAACTTTTTGATTTGTGATTGATTGTATGTCAGTCATGGTGTTGGCAGAAGTTGGATTTTTCTTTCTGGGTTTCATTTTTTACCTCTCAGGTAGGAATTACTATTTCTTCTTATGATGATGACTGAAGACTGAGAAAAATGTTTCAATAGTAGAAAAATTCTGGAAAGTTATTAAAGGGTGTAAGAAAACATGTGATTCACTGTTAAGTAAGAGGATGTTAAACTTTTTCTGTTTTGATGAGCTCTTGAAATGTATTAAAGTCTGGAGCAATTTTACCATCACTGAATGGATGGCACAGAGCAGAAAGGTGTGTAAACAAGATACATTTGCACACATTTGCTAATGAATGTTCTGTTAAAGCATTTCAGGGAAAACTAAACAGCAACCAAACAGGAATCTTTGCCAAGGTGAGCTGTGTGGTGAGCAGGGGTAGGACCCAAACGCAGGACTCAGAGATGGAATAGTTAACTGAAAGTGGCAGCTTTATTGGCTGAGAAAGCAAACTAAAAACTAAAAAAAAAGTACAAAGAAACACCAAACGAACCAAACAAAAGATAAACTACAAATAAAGACTGTTGTTTACAGAACTTACGACTAGATGTAAACAAGAGAACATGAACAACTCGCTAAACACCGTGCTAATCTGGAGGACACGATGAGAGACAGGGGAACGGTGAAGACTTAAATACTTGCACGATAACAAGGCGATTGGAAACAGGAGGGCACACTGCTGGAACAAATCAAAAATAATGAAACAGAGCAAGTGAAAGGGGACACAATGGATACAGGACAAGAGACTATCAGTCTGTGGCCTGTTTAAGTAGCATTTAGCTGGTTATGTTTTTCTCGTTCAATCTTGTGTCTGTGTCTTGTCTGTATGTTTGAGTCTGTGTATCGGTGTTAGTCATTTCCTGTTTTATTTTTATAGTCTCTTGTCTTTTGTGCTTTGTATTTAGTTCTACTTGTTTGGCTAATCTGCAGTGATTTCACTCACTTGTGTCTTGTTCTCCCCAGATATCTTCACTGTCTCCCTAATTATCCTTCTATGTGTGTATTTGTGGTCTCTGTCCCTGCTTAAGTTGTTGCAATGCATACTTTCTTACTAGAGGTGCGCTCTTTCTAAAAAGGAGGAAGTGATGTAATGCTGTTAAAGCTGCAAAGAGTTTATCTTTAGGTGCAGTGATGTTCACAACTGCCTGTTTTCAGCCTTTCCTGTGAGCACACTCAGCTGTAAAGATCTTTTCAAGATTCAAACAACCAACTTTCAGACTAGAAGCTAAAATCTACAGCAATCATGATCTTGGCAGAAGCTGGATTTTTGGGGCTGGGTTTGATTCTGTGTCTCTCAGGTAGGAATGACTCTTTCTCCTCCTTATGATGACTAAAGACTATAAAAATGTTGTTTCAAGTGTAGAAAAACGTACAAAAGTTATTAAAGAATGTTAGAAAACATGAGATTCACTGTTAGGCAGCAGGAGTTCTGCTTTGAAGAGCTCCTGAAGTGCACAAAAGGGCAATAATATCATCACTGAATGACTGGAACAGAGTAGAAACATGTCTAAACAGACGTTTGTAATGAATGTTTTGTTAATCCACTGAGGGGAAACTGAACAGCCACCATGCAGGACTCTTCACACTCAGCCATGAACATATAAAGAAATCAGAAATAGCTTTTTTCAGCTCACAGAATGAATATTTTGTCATTAGAACATCATTAATGGAACAATCCACTCTCAGCCCAGATGGAGGTTTTCAGAGTAAAACCAACAGAAAACAGCTGCAGCTTGACACCAGAGTAAGGTCTACATCATTACAGCTGTTCATGCTCACGAAGCATCAGTCTGGAGATTCTTTGACACCACAGACGTGTTTCCATCATAAAACCAGATACAGAAAATCGTTTAACACCTCTGCAGCTTTCTGCTCTCTCAAAAGAAAAAAATAAAGCTTGAACTTGAACGTGTGACTAAAGACAACAACATGCTGTAGAGACAACACAAAGTACTAAAATACACTTTTTGTAAATAATATGGGAAATGATTGCATGTAATTTCTCATGCCAAAAGACACAGCATACACATACATGAAGAGGAAGATACATGTAAAGGAAGTTAAGTTTCACTTGGTAATATGTGAAACTGAATATGAAACTGTCAATCTGTCGTCATTTTAATCCTTTGCTTTAATAAAGAGAAGTTAACTCAGCAAGGTGAGGTGGTTAGTTTGTCTTTCTAATGTCTGTGTTTTTTTACATTTACTCTTAACTTTAAATGTCAGCGAACAGCAACAATCACAGCTGATCTGTTCACTAATGAAAGTTTGTGCTAAAGGTGTTACTGGAGAAGAAACCAGGATCTGTGCTCTCAAAGGTTCATCAGTGGATCTGCACTGCTCACATCAACATCTGACTTCACGCAGCAAATGGTTCACTGTACACTTGAATGGATCAAAGAGTGAGCTCTCTGTGGATGGACAACGTGTAACGTACAACATGTCTGAAGAGAAAAAGTCAACTTTAACCATCAATGATCTAAGAGAGAGTGATGCAAACACTTACTGCTGTATGAAGACTACAGACAGACCAGGAAACTGTTCACTCAGTAACATTACTCTTCAAGTTGTTGCAGGTACAGTAACCTTTAACATTGATTACTTTCCAAATGACATCATTGTATAAGTTGTTGTCCATCATCCTCTCAGAGCTGCAGGTAAAGGTGATTCCCGCCACAGAGGGACAGACAGTAACAATGATGTGCAGCAGCAGCTGTCCTCTGGCTGAAAAGCCTGCAGCCTACATCTGGTACAAGAACAGAGAGTTTCTCTATGAGGACTGGTCTCCCTGGTACCAAGAGCTGCTCAGCAGTGAGGAAGCAGTCACATACTCCTGTGCTGTCAAAGGCTACGAGGATCTCAGAGCCCCTGAAGTCTCAGTGGGTGAGTCATGATGTTTATTGTTCTACAAAATAAACAGAATGAGTCACACAGTGAATCATTTGAATCAATATTATTTCTTTGTTGTACAGATTCCATCACAGCGACCTGCTACAGTGTGACCTATGCTAAAGGGAGAATGTGTTCTTACAGGAAGACATCAGTAGATGAGCCGTGCTCCATCACATATCCCAGAGGTGAAGCTTCAACAAATAAGCAAATATCTTCCATCAAACCCCTTTATTAGTTTAATGTCATTTTTCCTTATATAAGATAAGGCTAAATATTATCTTTGTTAATAAATCTAGTAGCAGGCATTCTAAAAACAGAAATAAAATTTTATACATCATTGTGTCTTATGAAAACTTTTTAATCATCTTTCAGAGTTTCGTGTTCAAAGAAATAATTACACATCAGATAATTTCACACTTACCTGTAACACCACCTGTGAGTTGTTTGACCCTCAAACTGCCTATGTGAGCTGCAGAAACACAAGCAGAAACTACAAGAATCAACAATGTTTAACTCACAACAATTCAACATACAAGTTCTCTTGTGCTGTAACAGGCCACAAGTACCTTCAGTCTGCAGAAGTCTGTGAGTAATACACAACTGCATTTAACCCACATACTCAACTCTGCTGTTTAATCAATAAAACATTTTACTTACAAACGCATCATTATTTGATGGTAAAAAAAAAATATATATATATATATATATATATATATATATATATATATATATATATATATATATATATATATATATATATATATATATATATATGCTTTTTTTTTTTTATAAGATTTATTGCCACAAAGCATTGTTACAACAAAGAAATTATAAATCAAAAACTAATTTCCTACTGTTTTACATAACACTGTGCTCTTCCGGACTTTCAGATATGAAAAGTATAATTATGTGGATTCACCTCTGTTTGCACCATTTTGTTATGAGCTGTTGCGTCAGTGGATGCCAACGAGAAAGCTTTCATAATAACAGCTGGATACTGAGCTGACTCGACCTGCCTCCCGCATGTAGCACAAGCGTTTACTAGTATAAGGCTGTAGAATTTCAATTTATAAAGCCAGTTACCAAAACTGTTAATACTTCCATGAACCACTGAGCAAGGCATATTACTTGATAGATGCTATTAGGAATTCAAAAGGCATCAGCTGCACAGACACAGTGGATATCATTCACAGAACAAAGTTTTCAACCAGGCCATAAACATTTTTATTTCTGCTGTTAGATTGTTGTAATTTGACATTTTCATATGTTTTAAATGAGACAAAATTAAATGTTCACACTTCAGATGTTTTGGTAAATCCAATAGTTTATTTAATGGGTTGATCGTAATTATTTATGGACAAGATGTTATAATACCCTGGTTCACTCAGTGACTACTCAGTCTCCTAAAAATCGTCTTTAGTTCAGTTCAATTCAATCCAACAGTATTTATATACACATGAATTGAATTGAACTGAACTAAAGAAAAAACCCAACAATCCCCTATGAGCAAGCACTTGGCGACAGTGGGGAGGAAAAACTACCTTTCAAAAGGTAGAAACCTCCGGCAGAACCAGGCTCATGGAGGGGCGGCCATCTGCCGCGACCGGTTGTGGGGTGGAACCGATGACAAAGTTATACACAACTAAATATTAAAGCAAATATTATGTGCATGGTGGCATGGTGGTGATCACTGTTCAATTCCACCATCAGGCCGGGGTCTTTCTTTGTGGAGTTTACATGTTCTCCCCGTGTTTGCGTGGATTCCTTCCGGGTACTCTGGCTTCCTCCCACCGCCCAAAGACATGCAGTTTGTGGGGATAGGTTAATTAAGTAATCCAAATTGCCATAGGTGTGAGCGCGAATGGTTGTCTGTTTCTGTGTGTTAGCCCTGCGACCGACTGGTGACTTGTCCAGGGTGTACCCCGCCTCCTGCCCTATGACAGCTGGGATAGGCTCCAGCGCTCCCCGCAACCCTGAAAAAGAGAAGCGGATGAATAAATATTAAAGTAAATATGCCTTAAAATGGATGTTTAGGCACTGGAAGTAACTGTTACTATTTAGTTGTAAATTGCTGTAATTTTATAGAAGACGGAGTGAATAGTCTCCAAAACCAGTGGCGCTTCTTTTTCTTTTTTGGTTTTTATTTTGGCACTTGGTCATCTCGGGCCTCTGGACTTTCTGGTTTGGTAGCGCTGGCCTCCTCTTTTTCTGCCTGATTCTCCTGGAGTGTTTGTCTTGGGCTGGAGAATTTTCAGGATTGTCAACGTTGGACTGGTCTTCTTGCTTTTTTCTTGTCTCTTGCAGAGACAGCAAAGACTCCTGAAGTGAGATCTTTTCTTCCTCTGTTTGCCTGAGTTGGTTGCGGATTGTTGTGTTCTCCAGGTTTTGCTCCACGATTTCCTGGTGGGAAGCTTTGGTTTTCTCCAGCTCTTCTTTTAAGTTTTGCACCTTCAAATCATTTTTGTCACAAAGAGCCTCACTGGTGCTGAGTTTGTCTTTCAGCTCAGCGAACTCACAGTTGGCTCTTTGTTCCTGATCTTTGCGCTTTGCAACTTCCTCTTCTAGAGTCTTTTAAGTTTTGAGGAACTGCTTATGGGGTTGTTCGATCTCTTCTTGCTGTTTTTTACACTGGACCTCCAACTAAGCTAATCGATCGGTTTTCACGTCTGTAGAGTCTGTGTGTGGAGCTTCTGCAGTTTGTGTTGAAGCGTCCACACTCAGCTCTGCAGCTGTGACAGCTGTCTTCAACAGAAGCTTCACTCACCTCAGGTGTTGTTGTGTCCTCGGATCTGTTTTTCTGCCAGCCTGTTCCAGTTCTTCTTGGAGCTCAAGGATGGTTTTTTAAGCATTTTCTCTGCAGCACTGTAGCTGCAGGCGAAGCCAATTGTGGTGGGGCGTGGTCTGCGGTGCCATGCATGGAGTGCAGACGCACCTGCACGGCATCCTTAATCACGCCCACCGAGTTAAAACCACGGGGACTCATTAGTTGGGGTGTGTTGTGGTGTGATGCAAGTCAATAAAGATGGCTTAATACTGTGACCTGTGGACTCGCCGTGCCTTATTCACACACCACCAATTATTCTGAGTTTTAGCTGCAGCAGCTTTGTGGTTTGCAGCTGTCAATTTGTAAAGATTGGTTTTCCACATGTGCTGAGCCTCCTGCAGGTGGCATCTCAGCGCACCCAGTTCATCAGTGTCATTATATGGACGACTGCCATTGTTTGGTATTAAGTGAGGTTTAGGCTGTGGTTGAGACGGCCCATCATTGGTTCTAAGGTCAGGATTTGGCTGATGTTGCACAGGCCCTTGATTTGGTAAAAACTGTGGATTTTACCAATGTTGCCCAACAATACTATACAACAGTGCCAATGTTCTTCTTTTAAGGTTTAAGACAATAGTTTTAATACCAGACATAGCAAGATAGATAAATATTGAAGAGTAAAAAGTATAATCATTTAAGATAGTGGAATATGAAGTTACACAAAACTGAAAGCGAAAGTACCTTGAATTTGTACTTAAGTACACTGCTTTAATAAATAAATACTTTTCATCACTGGAAAAAAGGATTGTGTAAACCCGAGAGGTTTTTTGTTTTTTGTACCAAGGAGGTTTTGTAGTAAAGTCATGAAACCATCTTTCATGTCTAAGCAATACAGGAGATTTTTTGTTCTTGACCAATGTTCCTCTTTCAGAGCTGAGAGTGAAGATGAGTCCTTCTGCAGTGGTGACAGAGGGTCAGAGAGTCACACTGACCTGCAGTACCAGCTGTCCTCTGACTCACAACACAAACTACATTTGGTACTTGAACAGTCGACCTCTGACCCCAGGAGAGAACCAGAAAAAACATCTGATCCTAGACCCAGTCAGCAGGGAGGATGCAGGAAGCTACTCCTGTGCTGTGAAAACCAACATAGATATCAGCTCTGCTCCAAAGACTCTTACTGTCCAAAGTATCACAGGAACATGGACACCAGCAGCTGCAGGAGTTTCTGCAGCTCTGCTGGTTTTAATACTTCTCACTGTCTGCTGGTGTGTTAGGTAAGTGTTGGTTCACAGCAGTACATTCAATCTCTGCTCTGAAGTCACTAATTTTTCAGTTTATTAACTTCAACCAGGAAAAAGAGAACTTCTGCTCAGTCTCCAACAACTGAAAGGTCTAACCAAATTGAACAGGTAAACATTAGAGTTTTAAAAAACTCTGTTATCTTTCCAGTGTTCATTTTTAAATGAATTCAAATTTGATGAATTTCAATGAATTTCAAATTTAAAGTGCATTTTGATATAATGCTGTTTGTCTTTATCAGCTCTGTCCTGGTCCTATGTATGAAAACATCTCAACACAACCAAAACAGGAGGATGAAGTCCACTACAGCAGAGTCCACTTCAGAAACAAACATGTGGTTCCTCTTTATTCTACCGTACAGTCACATCAGCCCAGACAACAGGAGTGTTCTCATTACGCTGCTCTCAGCTTCAGTTCTGATGGAGCATCTGGTGTCTCTCCAGCAGACACAGACTTACAGACTTACTCTACTGTGAAACTTTGAGAGAGATGGCATGGTCAATAACTGCTTATGTCATGGCAGAGTACAACCTGAAGAGGTCACCAGAAACTCAGCCAACCTAATCAGAGGAAAAATATTAACTTGGTGAAAGCTGTTACTATGAATGATGTGTGCATCGTGCTATTTCTCTGGTCTACATTTATTAGGAGACTAGAAGTACATTTATTACACTCACTGCCAGAAGAGAGATAAAAGTAACTACAAAAACACATTTAAAGGTTCTTGATAAGTGTGAATCCAACAAGTAGAACTACACAAATTCGACCCTTCCTCTGAAGTCTGAGTTTAAGGAAAATAGAAATGAGGAAGTGCTGGTGTTAAAGCTGGATGCAGTTTGTCTGCAGACACACTCACACAAGTCAGTTCTCAGCCTTTCCTGTTGATTTTTTAATGTTTATTAATATTTTTGGTATTTTCTAATCTCTGATGAGAGCAGCAGCAGTAATCAGGTCTTTAAAATCATCATTCAATTCAATTCAATTCAATTCAATTCAATTTTATTTATATAGCGCCAAATCACAACAAATGTCGCCTCAAGGCGCTTCATAGATACAGAGAAAAGCCCAACAATCATATGACCCCCTATGAGCAAGCACTTTGGCGACAGTGGGAAGGAAAAACTCCCTTTTAACAGGAAGAAACCTCCGGCAGAACCAGGCTCAGGGAGGGGCGGCCATCTGCTGCGACCGGTTGGGGTGAGAGAAGGAAGACAGGATAAAAGACATGCTGTGGAAGAGAGACAGAGATTAATAACAAATACGATTCAATACAGAGAGGTCTGTTAACACATAGTGAGTGAGAAAGGTGACTGGAAAGGAAAAACTCAATGCATCATGGGAATCCCCCGGCAGCCTACATCTATTGCAGCATAACTAAGGGAGGATTCAGGGTCACCTGGTCCAGCCCTAACTATATGCTTTAGCAAAAAGGAAAGTTTTAAGCCTAATCTTAAAAGTAGAGATAGTGTCTGTCTCCTGAATCCAAACTGGAAGCTGGTTCCACAGAAGAGGGGCCTGAAAACTGAAGGCTCTCCCTCCCATTCTACTTTTAAATACTCTAGGAACAACAAGTAGGCCTGCAGAGCGAGAGCGAAGTGCTCTAATAGGGTGATATGGTACTACAAGGTCATTAAGATAAGATGGGGCCTGATTATTTAAGACCTTGTATGTGAGGAGCAGGATTTTGAATTCAATTCTGGATTTAACAGGAAGCCAATGAAGGGAAGCCAAAACAGGAGAAATCTGCTCTCTCTTTCTAGTCCCTGTCAGTACTCTTGCTGCAGCATTTTGGATTAGCTGAAGGCTTTTCAGGGAGTTTTTTGGACATCCTGATAATAATGAATTGCAGTAGTCTAGCCTGGAAGTAATAAATGCATGAACTAGTTTTTCAGCGTCACTCTGAGACAGGATATTTCTAATTTTAGAGATGTTGCGCAAATGGAAGAACGCAGTCTTACATATTTGTTTAATATGTGCGTTGAAGGACATATCCTGGTCAAAAATGACTCCAAGGTTCCTCACAGTGTTACTGGAGGCCAAGGTAATGCCATCCAGAGTAAGAATCTGGTTAGATACCATATTTCTAAGCTTTTCAGCGCCGAGTACAATGACCTCAGTTTTATCTGAGTTAAGAAGCAGAAAGTTAGTGGCCATCCAAGTCTTTATGTCTTTAAGACATTCCTGCAGTTTAACTAATTGGTGTGTGTTATCTGGCTTCATGGACAGATAGAGCTGGGTGTCATCTGCATAGCAGTGAAAATGTATGCTATGTCTTCTAATGATGCTGCCTAGGGGAAGCATGTATAATGTAAACAGAATTGGTCCTAGCACCGAACCCTGTGGAACTCCATAATTAACCTCAGTGTGTGAAGAGGACTCTCCATTTACATGCACAAATTGGAGTCTATTAGATAGATATGATACAAACCACTGCAGTGCAATACCTGTAATACCTACAGCATGTTCTAATCGCTCTAATAGAATATTATGGTCAACAGTATCGAATGCTGCACTAAGGTCAAGAAGGACAAGCACAGAGATGAGTCCACTGTCAGAGGCCATAAGAAGATCATTTGTAACCTTCAATAAAGCTGTTTCTGTGCTGTGATGAACTCTGAAACCTGACTGAAACTCTTCAAATAAACCATTCCTCTGCAGATGATCTGTTAGCTGTTTGACAACTACTCTTTCAAGGATTTTTGATATGAAAGAAAGGTTGGAGATTGGCCTATAATTAGCTAAGACTGCTGGGTCTAGAGATGGCTTTTTGAGTAAAGGTTTAACTGCAGCCACCTTGAAGGCCTGTGGTACATAGCCGATTATTAGAGATAGGTTGATCATATTTAAGATCGAAGAATTAATCAATGGCAGGACTTCTTTGAGCAGTTTTGTAGGAATGGGGTCTAAAAGACACGTTGATGGTTTGGAGGAAGTAATTATTGAAGTTAACTCAGAAAGATCGATTGGAAAAAAAAGAGTCTAACTTAACATCAATGGAACTAAGAGTAGCTGTAGATAATATTAGATCTGTGGGATGATTATTGGTAATTTTTTCTCTAATGATAAAAATTTTATTTGTGAAGAAGTTCATGAAGTCATCACTAGTTAACGTTAAAGGGATGGTTGGCTCAACAGAGCTCTGACTTTTTGTCAGCCTGGCTACAGTGCTGAAGAGAAACCTGGGGTTGTTCTTATTTTCTTCAATCAGTGATGAGTAGTAAGCTGTTCTGGCTTTGCGGAGGGCTTTCTTATAAAGCAACAAACTATTTCTCCAGGCTAAATGATGATCCTCTAAATTTGTGACACGCCATTTCCTCTCCAGATTACGAGTCATCTGCTTTAGGGTACGTGTTTGAGAATTATACCACGGGGTCAGGTACTTCTGATTAGAGACCTTAGTTTTCACTGGAGCTACAGTATCCAGAGTCGTACGTAGTGAGGAGGTGAAATTATTAACAAGATAATCGACCTCTGTTGGGGTAGCGTTCAGATAGCTGCTCTGCTCTGTGTTGGTACAGGGCATTGACGATGATAACAGTGGCTGGATTATATTCTTAAACTTAGTTACAGCGCTTTCAGAAAGACATCTACTTTGATAAAGTCCACTCTCCACTGCTGCGTAATCAATTATTGTAAATGTAAATGTTATCAAGAAATGATCAGACAGGAGAGGGTTTTCAGGAAACACTGTTAAATGTTCAGTTTCTATGCCATATGTTAAAACAAGATCTAGAGTGTGATTAAAGTGGTGGGTGGGTTCTTTTACATTTTGAGAGAAACCAATTGAGTCTAACAACAGATTAAATGCCATGTTGAGGCTGTCATTTTTAGCATCTACATGGATGTTAAAATCACCCACAATAATTATTTTATCTGAGCTCAGAACTAAATTAGATATAAAGTCTGAGAAATCAGACAGAAACTCTGTGTAAGGCCCAGGTGGACGATAGATGATAACAAGTAAGACTGGTTTCTGAGTTTCACAGCTGGGGTGGACAATGTTAAGCATCAGGCTTTCAAATGAATTAAAAGTCTGTCTTGGTCTTTCATTAATTAATAGACTGGTGTGAAAAATTGCTGCCACACCGCCCCCTCGACCTGTGCTTCGAGATTTCTGGTAGTTAGAATGACTCGGGGGTGTTGATTCATTTAAACTAACATAATCATCCTGCTGCAACCAGGTTTCTGTAAGGCAGAGTAAATCAATTTGTTGATCAATTATTAAGTCATGTACTAACAGAGACTTGGAGGAGAGAGACCTAATATTTAATAATCCACATTTCACTGTTTTACTCTTTGGTTCAGATGTGGATACTGTATTGTTCTTTCTTTGTGATTGTTTAAGTTGTTTGTTGCTGGTTTTTAGTTTGTTTTTTGTCTTTTTGGAAGCAGACACAGTCTCTATGGAGATGGGTTTTTGGGGGGGTAGCAGGAGGAGAGAAGCTGCAGAGAGGCGTGTAAGACTGCAACTCTGCTTCCTGGTCCCAACTCTGGACAGTCATGTTTTGAGGGGTTTAATAAATTTGTCCATATTTCTAGAAATGAGAGCTGCTCCATCCAAAGTGGGATGGATGCCGTCTCTCCTAACAAGACCAGGTTTCCTCCAGAAGGTTTGCCAATTATCTATGAAGCCCACATCGTTTCTGGGACACCACTCAGACAGCCAGCAATTTAAGGAGAACATGCGGCTAAACATGTCACTCCTGGTCTGATTGGGGAGGGGACCAGAGAAAACTACAGAGTCCGACATTGTTTTGGCAAAGTTACACACCGATTCAATATTGATTTTAGTGACCTCCGATTGGCGTAACCGGGTGTCATTACTGCCGACGTGAATTATGATTTTATTGAATTTACGTTTACCCTTAGCCAGTAGTTTTAAATTTCCTTCAATGTCGCCTGCTCTGGCCCCTGGAAGACAATTGACTATGGTTGCCGGTGTCTCTAGCTTCACATGTCTGCAGTCTTCTTTCTGAGGATCTCTGATGCTGTACCTGAAATCTGATGGAGACAATCTATTTAGCCTGCTGTACACCCACTCTATTCTGCCCTTCACACACACAGTGACAGGCATGAAGTAAAGTCTGTTACACACATACAATGTCACATACAGAGTACAACATGCCTTTAAATGTATCATGTCCGAGCAGCAGACGTGGTGTCATGGTATGGGGGACCTAGCCAGGTCCCTTGTTGGATACCAGGAGGGAATCAAACTTGAGATCTCTGCTCAAAAGGTGTGTGGTCTTACCACTATACTATCCAACTGCCCTGAAGTACATTTTGTGAAAGGAGGTGGTTGGACATATTAATTGACATTGGTCTCTATTTTCTGTTTGTATTGCTGATTTTGACTTTGAGTGACCGCAAAGGAATGAAATTTGTTCACTGACAGTGTTTTTTGGAATTATTCCCAAACCCATGCAGTGATTTCCATGACAGAATCTTGCATATTTTCATTGCAGCCCTGCCTGAAAGCCCAAAGGTCACAGGCCTTTAAGTGTTGCATTTGTCTTGTCCCTAGCCCAGAGAGTTTTCTCCAGATTCCCAGAATTGTTCAGCGATGTGCTGTAGATTAGGCCTCGGTCACACTACAGGAAAAAAGGCCAACCACCAGGAAACCACGAAAAATTGGTGGTAAGCAATTAAATTTCCACTGAAATGTTTTATTTTGTGGGCACATTTGTGGGCCACCATGTGGGAGAGAACTAGGAAAGGAAGCACTGCCAGAGCCCTACAAAATGACCTCCAGTAGGCCTCTGATGTTAATGTTATTAACCAAACAGTTAGAAACAGACTTCCATCAAATTCAGCCCTCTGAAGGTTGATGGTTTTCATTTCCATCAAACAATGTGGCAGCAGTCTGTATCAGTATAGATATCCACTATGACATTTTCCCCATTGAGATCAAATGAGCTTTACTTTCATTGTTTTTTAAATTGTGTATGTATGAAAATAATACTACTGATTACTGTTGTTCTCCAAACAAATAAAACATGTTTGTTCCCTTGCTTGGCAGGAAGTGTTTACCTAAAAGAAAAAAAAACACTAAGCTTCACACTTCTCCAGCCTCAGTCAGGCAAATGGAGAGAAATTTATGCTGTTTAAAAAACTCCACAAGTTAAATTTAAGCTTAAGAAGTCTTTCTAAAAAGCACCATGCAGGAGGAAGTTTGATGGTGTTAAAGCTGCAGTTTATATTTGGCTGAACTAACTTTAGTACGTGTCAGTTCAGGTTTTTAAGCTTTTCCTGTGTGACGAACAATGCACTTAACTTTCTGACTAGAAGCTGAAATCTGACAGTCATGATCTCGGCAGAAGTTGGATTTTTGGTTTGGGGATTCATTCAGTTTGTCTCAGGTAGGAATACATGTTTCTCCTCCTAAAGCATTCATGGCTGAATGTTTTAAACGTAGGAAAACTCTGGAAAGTTATTAAAGGATGTTAGAAAACATCCTTTAATAACTTAAAGTTTCTGCTTTGATGAGCTCTTGAAGTGAGCTAATGAATGTTAAAGCAGTTCAGGGGAAACTGAACAACAACCGAGCAGAAAGCTGGAGTCTAAGATGATGTCAATATACAAAGACATCAGAAATGGCCTCCTTTCAGCTCACTGTATAAATATTTTGTTGGTACGACATCATTACTGGAATAGTCCACTCCGAGCCCTGACAGTTATTCTAGTAAAACAACCAGAAAACAGTGATGTCAACAAAAACTTTTCAAACTCTATGACAGAGGTTTGATTGCTGAAACATGTCAGAGTTTTTTAGGCTAGATTAGTTTTTAGGTCGCTCGATAATAAATATGATCCTTTACATTGATACAAAGAGCAGCTGCAGCTTGACAGCAGAGTAAGGTCTACATCATCACAGCTGTTCATGCTGATCACTGAGCTTCAGCCTGGAGATTCTTTGTCACCACAGACGTGTTTCCATCATAAACCAGATACAGACAACAGTTTTAACACCTCTGCAGCTTTCTGCTCTTTGAACAATAACTTGTGATTAAAGACAACCTATAATAAGTAAAATACAGACAAAACATCATTATAGGAGGAATAATTGCATGAAATATTTCATGTAAAAAGACACAACATGCACATACAAAGAAAAGACAAAAGGAAAGAAGGAAGTTAAACTTTGCCACGATGTGTTAGACAGCTGAATGTGTCATTTTTGGCATCATTCACACTGAAAGAGAGAAGTTGACCCAGCAAGATGGAGCTAGGGCTGTTTGTATTGTTTGAATTATTTTAGATTGATACTGCATCATTTAAGCAACACTTCAAAAATTCATCTAAGATTTTACAGTACAAATATATAACATTATTATTTAATGATTAATGATAAAAAGGAGGAAAAAAACAGGTAATAACAGCAATCTAATAAGCAAATCTCTGTTACTAATAAACTTCCTGTTAAAGGTGTTAATGGAGGATGATCATCACTACTTCTATCTTCAGTAGGAACAACACTGATCTCTGCTCCATCATCGAGCCTCTGTCCGATCACTAAAGAATAGTTTGTTACCATATTGGTTAAAAGGGACTTTTTTCCGATCGGTTTGGTGGTTGGAAAATCTTCATTTTTATAGCAGAGACACCTCAGCTGGAGTGTCTGTCAGTTGTTTTCACACACATTTACAATGTGTGTGTTTTTCACACTCTTTAAAACCTTAAACAGCTTCTTAGCTGGTTTTTTTTTTCATGTTTGACAGAATACCCATAAACCACCTCACGTCTCTGCTCTCACTCTTCAAACTCTTTTAACTTTTAAATGAACATGGATCAACAGCCTTGTGCTTTTATATGTATTCTTGTTAAGATACAAAAATTGACAACAAACCTTTAGTGTTGTGAAATATTGGTTTAAGGAATTAGTCAATAACTGCATTTTGTTTTTATTTACATTACAAACAGGGTTCAGGGATTGTTTAATCTTGAAGCTTACATGTTATATTCTAGCTTTAGAGTTTCTAATCATATAAAGGATCTTCAGATTATTTGTTGCTGAGGTTATCTGGATGTTTCATGCTGGGAAAAGTTTTTGACACTAAATTATCAGTGTATTAAAGACTATTAATAATTGTGATGATTTCAGTGGTAACAGTTTTAGTAAAACTGAGTCTTTACATTTTGAATCCTGGAACAAGTGATTGTTTACGTAATTTATGTTGAATAAATGTAATGAGTGATCCCTCGTTGTTTATTTGATCATCACTGCTGTGTGAAATGTAGAAAACTTGCATTATGTTCCAGTGAAAACCTGCAAGATAACTACACAGAATACAGGGTGACATATGGATTGTTCCACTTCTGCTGTACAACCTACACACACACACACACACACACACACACACACACACACACACACACACACACACACCTGTGGTCATTTGTTGAATTTTCACCATTTATTTGATCGTGTTCCAACTTTTAAACTTAGGTCTTCATACGTGAAAGACAGGTAGCCAGGAAACCAGGTGACCAAATGCATCCAAAACACGAAACATAGAAACAGTTATATATTGCTTTTCTTAATCAAATTACTTTGGACTTTTCTGCAGTACACTTAATGATCACCGAGGCAGAGTAAATTATTGTTGGTCAAATCAAAGTGACAACAATAAAATAATAACCTTAACATGTTGACTCCTTCAAATTCGGGGCACACAAAAGGAAGAAAAAAAGCCCGCGCTCTCAGAGAAAAAAGTCGCCACATTACAGTTTTTCTCCATTGGTTTGGCTCATTTCTTGAAACAGAAATTACATTCTCAAAATAACATGGACAAACCTCCAAACCTCTTGGCAAATGTTCACAACAGAATGGCATTTCTCATTCATTTTATCAAATGGCAAATGGCTTAGTACATGTCTCAATTGTCTCAGTGCATCTTTGCAAATGATTAAGTACAAGTAGCCTATAGTTATACAGTTAGCCCACATTTAGCATATTTTCCAAATGAATAGATCTTGTAGATCTAAACTGATTAGTTGATTCTCAGTCTAATGATCATTCCCTCCAAAACATGTCAGCATGATTTCATTGTATAAGTACTCGCATGCACAACCGTCTGTTCAATTGTCAAAATTGGTCAAGAACATAATACCATGAATACCAAATATGAATTTCTTTGAATATTTGATAAATTGATGACAGTCATTGACAGTCAGGTGAAACTAGGTGTCACACACAGGTGTGTTCCATGATTGTGTGCTGCCAAACACAGATATATAGAGCTTGACCAGAGCCAGTCCGATCTCTGAACATGGATAGACAAGGCAAAGCAAACGGACAAGGGGAAGTTCTTCCTTAAGGAAGAGGAGGAAGAAGAAGAAGAAGAGGAGGACTGAGAGGAATAGGTGCTGTGCTGTCCCAAATGAAATTCGGGCCACAATTATAGACCATGTCATAAACCATGGCCTCACAATGGCAGAGACAGGTTGTCGAGTGCAGCCTAATGTGCCTCGTTCTACAGTCTCCTCCATCATCCAAACCTTTCGCAGGGAAAACAGGTATGTACTCTATGTAATCTATGATGGAATTATATGTTGTATAGGACAGGGCACTGTGTGTGAGGCAAAAAATGTATAACTTACTGTAGAGATTTTGTGTGCACCTGCCTACAGTGGTAGGTCTATACTAGCAGGTGGAGAGGACTAGTGGAATGTTTTGATACTAAATATGACAAGAAATATATTGAACAAATTACTGTAAACTATGGAATTACATAATTTATACAGTTTAGAGAAGTATTCCAGTCACTGTGCAGCGGGAGAATGAGTACAGCGACCACTGAATAAGTCCTTGTTTTTTGATTTTGTGTTCATACAATTTACTACTGTAATGTACATTTTCTTTTTACATATGTATGAAACTTTCTTTGCGTGTGAATAAAAAATGGTTATCATTTCCTTGGTAGTGTGAGTGCAATCTGTGATGTCAAACCTTGGAGGCTACTCTTTTCTGTGGTATATTGTTGGTCCTCTGCCATAGTGACAAAACATCTAAACATTTTGTATGGCAGTACTCACACAATGCCAAAGGGATGATGCATTTTGGGGGCACTGACTATTCAGATTAGAAAGAAATGTAGTTTTGACACATGAGTGAACTGTTTTAGGGGAGATATGAGCTTTTGCAGGTGGACCATGTTGTTGTGATCAACCATCCAGGTTTATTTTGACAAAAGCACCAAGAATGATGAGAATGTCCGATCTGTGTCGAGAAATGAGCCACAGCTAGTGAGAAGGATCTTTGCCATTTTGGAGACACTGACTGTTTAAATGAGAAAGGGATTTAGATTGAAGCCTGAGTGAACAGTTTTGGAAGAGATATGAGCTTTTGCAGGTGAGCTATAGTGTTGTGCTAAACTGTAAGAGTGTTTTGCCAAATGATCTTAGAGTTTTGAGAATGTAATTTCTGTTTAAAGAAATGAGCCAAACTAATGGAGAAAAACTGTAATGTAATACAGCAGTCCAGTTTCAGCCCTGACTATCGTTCACTCTGTGCTGCATTGTATTTGAACATAGCAGTTTTTTTTTAATATATTCAATGTTATTATTATTTATTTATTCATTTTATTTATATTTTTTTCCTGCTGGAAAGTGGGATTACAGCCATCATGTTGTTGACAGATTTTCAACTGATGTTTCTGGGAGTCATTTTAAGCATTTCAGGTATGACTCATAAATTATGTAGCGCTACATACAGACAGAGAAAAGTATAAAAGTTTATATGATTATTATACGTATGATTTATAAATGAGTTACTAATTTCAGCTGATTTCTTACAATAGAGAATAAAATAAATGCTCACGTTAGTAAAACAAAAAAATCTGTTTTGTTAATGAAAGTTTGTGTTAAAGGTGTTAATGGAGGAGAAACCAGGATCTGTGCTTTCAAAGGTTCATCAGTGGATCTGCACTGCTCACATCACCATCTGACTTCAATCAGAAAATGGTTCACTATAGACTGGGATGGTTACAAGTATGTTCAGAGTGAGCTCTCTGTGGATGGACAACGTGTAACGTACAACACGTCTGAAGAGAAAAACCCAACTTTAACCATCAATGATCTAAGAGAGAGTGATGCAAACACTTACTGCTGTATGAAGACTACAGACAGTCCAGGACACTGTTCACTTAATAAAATTTATCTCCAAGTTACAGGTACAGTTCTTTTTACAAATGCATCACAAATGAATGAGTTTATGGATGATCAGTGTATTCATGTTGGTCATGTGACCTCTCAGAGCTGCAGGTAAAGGTGATTCCTGCCACAGAGGGACAGACAGTAACACTGATGTGCAGCAGCAGCTGTCCTCTGACTGAAAAGCCTGCAGCCTACATCTGGTACAAGAACAGAGAGTTTCTCTATGAGGACTGGTCTCCCTGGTACCAAGAGCTGCTCAGCAGTGAGGAAGCAGTCACATACTCCTGTGCTGTCAAAGGCTACGAGGATCTCAGAGCTCCTGAAGTCTTTGTGGGTGAGTCATGATGAGTATTGTTCAACAAAACAAACACAATGGGTCATACGGTGAATAATTTCAATCAATATCATTTCTTTGTTTCAGGTTCCAACACAGAGACCTGCTTCAGTGTGACCTATGATAAAGGGAGAATGTGTTCTTACAGGCAGAGATCAGTAGATGAGCCGTGCTCCATCACTTATCCCAGAGGTGAAGTTTCCACAGAAAAACTGTTTGTGAAAAAAAACTCTTAAAAAACTCTTAACTTTTGTTATTTACTCTCTCCATTGAGATATATATATATATATATATATATATATATATAATTATTATTATTATTATTATTATTAAAAACATAATAAGAAGATTGTAAGTCTCAGTGACGTATAGAAAATATATTTATTATCTCTTTAAAGAGGTTCACATATTGAAGACTCAAGGGGGAAAACCGAAGTCTGTCACACTGACCTGTAACACCAGCTGTACACTGACTGACCCTCAAACTGCCTACATGTGGTACAGAAATAGACAAAGTTATAGAGAGAATCAACATTTAGTTGCTGAATATTGGCTTGATTTTTGGAACTCTCGGGAAGCAAACATCTTTTGTGCAGTTAAAAGCAACACCTATCTTCAGTCTGCCGAAGTCTGTGAGTACCATTGTTCAACCTGGGTCTGGGTGCAGTTCCCCCCTCCAGGGGCAAGGGTACCTAGACCCGGTTCGTAGAGTACGCTTGGGGAGTGTGATTGTGTGTACAGCGTCTCTTTATGTCTGTCTCCACGTTGGTTGAGTGTGGAGTAAGTGCATATGAGAGCATGAGGGTGGGAATGGATGTTTGTATCTGTGTGTGCCTGTATGTCTGTGTCTGTATGTCAGGTTGGGTATCAGATGCCACCTCTCTGAGGACAGCTCAGGCCCTCCAAGGTTTGGAGGCCTATCTCCCCCCACCACTTCCCCTGCCGGGGGCGGACTCCCTCAGACGTCGGTGCGTTGGTGGTTCTTTGTGTCCGGGGGTGGGCGTCCGGGTACACACCGGCTCACTCCTTGGCGGCTGCTTATCGGGGCCTGGAGCCTGGGGCTCGCTTGGGCCACTTCGGAGGTGGGGTGCCCCCGGCCTCTCGGCCTGGGGCTCGGTCACTCGGGCACAGCTGGCTGCCGGCGGAGCTCACGGGCACGTCACTGCAGCCCCCCCTGGCTTCTGCTCCGTGGCTGCTGGGTGACCCCTCATCTGGGACTCTCCTCAGCTCTTTCTGGGACAGTGGCACGGCTGCCCCTCTGTTGGTCTTCCTTGGTCTCTTGTGTTCTGGGGGCCTCTGGATGTCTGGGGTTTTGATCTCCTCCATACCTGCTTCATGCCCTGGAGGACGGGGCAGTGGCCCCCCACACCCTCTAGCAGATCATTACATGAGGGAACCTTTTAAGAAAACAAGCGCGTCCATGCTCACAGGTGTACACACGGGTGATCACACACACAAACTACACCCTTTTTGGCTCCTACCTCAATGCACACTGTGCTGTCGATCTTACGTGCTGCACAATAATGTTTAATATTTAGTATTTACTGTCATATTCCCATATATCATTGTGATGTGGTTTATTGTATTACTCTCGTTTTCTTCTGCTTGTTTTCTTTTTTCTTTCTCAACAGGTGATCCAGGTGATCGATATATGTATTTTTTTTTTTTTTTTTTTTTTCTTCTGCTTATTCTGTTGGTTTTTGTTTTTTGCCCTTCTCCCCCGTCCCTCTTCTCAACTGTTTTTCTTCCCCTCTTTCTTTCTCCCTTTTCTTTCCCCCAGTCAAGTCTGTCCCGTATTCAGCAAGTGAAAATAAAATAAAGAATAAAAGGTGAATCAAATGGACCATTACGGCAAAGCTGGGATGGTCAATTTGGTAAAGAAAATCCGTTGGGCATCTTTCTTCGCCTTTAGACAATAATTCTGATGGCAAAAGAACCAAACGGGACAGGCAAAAAAAAAAAAAAAAAAAAAAAAAAAGAAGTTGTGTTTTTGTAAAGTTTCACATAAATCCTTCACATTTAATGTTTATGTCTGAACTCTGAACTCCACATGAGGCACACTTTTTTACAAAGTGAGAAAGTTTTGATAAAAGTATTAAACCATTTGATGTCAAAGTCTCAAAACAGCATTTAAAGGTTTTTATTCACAGGTCACAGAGTTGAACTGATTTACTTGCATGTTTTAAAATTTTGAGTCTCAACAAACAGTATCTTAGATAGATACTGTTTGTTGAGACTCAAAATAAACAGTCATGATATAACAAAGGGGGAGGAAACAGGTGGGAATGCAGCTGAGAATAACTAACATCGTGATCTGAGGAAGTAAAACTGAAGACAAGAAAGTACAACGATCATTAAAATAAAACAGGAAGAGAGACATGACTAAAGGAGGCAAGATCAACGTGACACAACTAAACGGGAAAATAAGAAAGATGACATGAAGACAGGACACTCCGAGTGAAGACAGGACACTCCGAGTGAAGACAGGACACGGGGACAAGACTGAAGGAACAGAAAGGGATCAAAACAGGGAACTAACAAACCAGTCAAGGAAAGCTGAGCAAGGGACTAAAGTTATACATTGAACAATCTCAGGTTTTTATCTTCCACTTTAACTTTTCTCCATCGTTTTACTCCATCATTAGACTGAAAATCAGAGCATCCTGCTGATTTAATTCACTCTCCAGCAGTTATTATCCAGAACACTGGAAATTTAAATGGGAAATTTTAAAGTTGATTCAGTGCCCTGTATGAAAAAACAGATCTCTGTCTTACTCGGAGACGTCTGCTGTGATGGAGCAGGACTCATTCACTGATCTCTGCTCACCTTCTTCTTGGTTTCCCCAAAACACAGGTCTCATCATCACAGCAGAATAAGCTTTACATCATTACACTTGATCATTCTGCACAACTTCATCTCAGTGATCTGAGCAAAAATGAGTTACTTAAAAAAAAAAACACTGAACACCAAAAATAGAAACAGTCACATGTATTTATACAATATTCTGTATGTATGTATGTATTCATATGTACTATGTTCACTGATCATTTCCTACAGTGTGTTTGCAGACCACTACGGCTGAACCTGGAGAATCTTCTTCATCACAGAAGTTTGTTTCCATCATAAATGCAGAAAACAGTTTTATCACCAACACCTCCACAAATTATCATCTCATAGTCATCTCATATCATGTCTGACTCTTCTTGGCCTCACTATTGTGTATATTACCTTATACATTACAGTTTGCACTACTCTGGTCACTCTGTTGTATTACTCTGTTTACATCACTCTGGGCACTTGTTTACCCCACCTTCACTGCTCTGTCAATATATTGCAGTGCTAATATGGCACAAGACACTTTAACATTCCACTCACACAATGTACATTTTCAGACTTTTAATTAAACATTTCCAGATTGCTTTATTAAATTAACTTAATGTATATATTTTACTTACTTCGTGTATATAATGTCCTCTTTAATCGGGGAGTGTTTCAGGACACAATTTATTTCACTGCGTGTTGAACTCGTACAACTATGCATGTGACAAAAAAATAATCTTGAATCTGCAAAGTGAATCATCCAAAGTAATTTAATTTATGAATTTATAATAACTGTCTTGTCTCTGCAGATTAACCCTGATGTCAAGCATGAAAACATCTCAGTTCAGTAAGTAGAGCAGGATGATCATCGTGAAAACAGACTGCACTTCACTGAGCTTTTTCTGGGTAATGTGCAACTTTTTTTTAACCACAAAAAAACACTGACAGGATAAACACTAGCGGGTATTTAAAAACAATATAATAAAATGTGTAAATTGAAATCCTTAAAGTGAAACAATAATAAAGCCATCAATAGTGATAAGGAGCAAATGCAAAGGTATATTTGTAGATTTGCTCCTGCAATGTCTCGATTCTTCACTAGAGGGCTCTTTGTGAGGGAAATAAGTAAATGAGGAAGTGATGGTGTTAAAGCTGAATGCAGTTTGTCTGCTGACACACTCACACAAGTCAGTCATTCCTGTTAGACAGATGTTGATTTGAACGTTTATTCATGTTATTGATATTTCTGAAACTCTGAGAGCAGCAGTGATCGGCTCTTTATAATCATCATACATCAACTTTCTCATTAGAAGAGAAAATCTACAACAGCCATGTTGTTGGCAGAAGCTGGATGTTTGTTCATGGGTTTCATTCTGTGTCTCTCAGGTAGGAATAATTTGTTTCTCCTCCTCATGATGACTGTGATGATGTTTGTGGAAGGCAGGAGTTTTAGTGTCAAACCTGCAGAAAGTTACAGAATGATTTTAGAAAACAGAAGATTCACTGTCAAGTGTATCAAAGCACCAGATTGTGATCCTTCACAGTAACATGCTGTCATCACAGATTAGCACAGAAAAGAAAGTTAGCATAAATGTTCACCATGTTTTCTAATCACATGTTGTGTTAAAGGTGTTCAGGGAAAACCAAACAGCATCTGTGCCTTGAAAGGTTCATCAGTGAATCTGCCCTGCTCACATCAACATCCCACTGCAAGAAATAGCTGGTACGCTGGATACTTGACTGTCTCCAAGATTGAACTCTCTAGAGATGAAACACATGTAAAGTACAGCATGTCAGCAGAGAGTAATTTCACTCTAACAATCAATAATCTGACAGAGAGAGATACAAATTTTTACTGCTGCATTAAAACTGCTGACAAATCAAAATGCCAACAAAGTGGAATTCATCTCCAAGTTACAGGTACAGTTCTTTTTACAAATGCATCACAAATGAATGAGTTTATGAATGATCAGTGTATTCATGTTGATCATGTGACTTCTCAGAGCTGCAGGTAAAGGTGATTCCTGCCACAGAGGCACAGACAGTAACACTGATGTGCAGCAGCAGCTGTCCTCTGACTGAAAAGCCTGCAGCCTACATCTGGTACAAGAACAGAGAGTTTCTCTATGAGGACTGGTCTCCCTGGTACCAAGAGCTGCTCAGCAGTGAGGAAGCAGTCACATACTCCTGTGCTGTCAAAGGCTACGAGCATCTCAGAGCCCCTGAAGTCTCTGTGGGTGAGTCATGATGGACACCTCCTCATCATGTTATGAGATGTTAAACACAAACACTTTACTCTTCAGACTCTAATGAATTTACTGGAAGTTGTTGTTTTTTCTCAGGTTCCATCACAGAGACCTGCTTCAGTGTGACCTATGCTAAAGGGAGAATGTGTTCTTCTCAGCAGACATCAGTGGACGAGTCCTGCTCCATCACATATCCCAGAGGTGAAGTTCTGGACAAACTGCACTTTGAAACCTCATTTTTATTATTTTATTTTATTCATTTTTATTTGTTAATTTATTTGACATGACAGAGATGAACTGGTGGAAAATGTGTTTATCATCTCCCAACAGAAATTCATGTCCAGAGGACTCCTGCTGAACACAGAGGTCACATCAGACTGACCTGTAACAGCAGCTGTTTTCTGACTGAGCCTCTGATTTTCTTTGTGTGGTATGAGACCAGAAAGCCTAAAGTGCAGGAGGGAAAACAGATTCTAGTTTCCAGCTCTAATCATGACAGTTTGTCTTGTGCTGTAAAAGGTCTTGAGGATGTGCGCTCTGCTGACGTCTGTGAGTAAACTTATAAGCATTGCCACCACTTCTTGCAATTAAGACTAATCATCACACTGGTTTCCTGTAAAGTTCAGGATCAATTTTAAAACGTTGGTGATCACATCACAATTCTTATTGTTTTTAAAAAGTATTTAGTTGTTTTTTATTATTAGTATTAGTAATTATTGGTATAGTTTAAAGTTATTTTTACTTGTTGTGCAGTACGTTGTTCAACATCTGTTGCGTTTAAATGTGTGATAGAAATAAACTGATTTGACTAATTAAGTTAAAATATCTCTTCTCTGTTTCATCCATATTTCAGGTGTTGGTGATTCCTGCTGGATGTTGAATTATGTCCACAGCAGAATCTGTGCTCTGGAAGGATCTTCAGTCAACATCTCCAGTAAATACTCACATCCTGACTACGAGCAGATACACTCTAAATGTTGGTATAAAGTCAAGAGAAATGCTGAACAGCTGACTGAGGATGCAGATCATGTGGAGTATGATGACAGCATGAAGAACCAACACATCCTCAGATTAAAGAAGCTGAAGAGAGATGACTCAGCAGAATACAGGTTCACCATCACAACAGAAAATGAAGAAGTGAAACAGTCTGATTTTCCTGGAGTTACTCTGATTGTCACAGGTAATTACAGCTTGTTTCACTCAGTGTTCAGGTACCTAAAATGTCCTCAAATTATGTAACAGCTGTCACATGTACAGTAACATTTTACATTTCTGGCCCTTGGATCGCTTTCTGCCACAGGTAGGTGCATTTTTGGTTACCGGAGCAGAACCATCCACAGCAGCATCCATGATGGAGTCACCAAACGTCTCCATTTGGAGAGAGAGAGAGAGATTTATTTATTTATTACATAAATAGTTGCATAGTGTAACATGTTTTCTTGGATTGATCATCTGTGGTTGTATTTAAATGTCTCCATTTGGTGACTCCAAATGATATTATAATAATATAATTATAATAATAATATGATGAGAGAAAAGTCTACCAAATCCTACAAGTAAGTTAAACCTGTGTTCTGTTATCTATTTAAAATCTTAATTAGTTTTCTTTAAACAACTTTCTCATGCTTTGAAAAAGAAAAGGATTACCTGAGCAACTTTGTAATGTTGACATGGTTGTTTTGGGAAACTGACAACTAACCTTATGTTTGTAAATAGTACCTTTAAAATGCAGTTGTGTAGGTTGGAGAGTACACCCTTTTTAAAGGTCTAATGTTTTGTGTATCAGGGATGATGTAAGAAACATGATAAACATGACCTGAGAAGAGGTTTGATCTTGTGAATCCCTCCAAAGAAGCTATACTTGTTCAGTTTTTTTCTAAATATGGCATCATAAACGTTAACCTTTGACATGCTAGATGTGACTCTGTGGTTTTTTGCAGTTTCTCTGAGCATTTCTCACCTTTTGCTGTGAAGATTGGCAGCTGTTTTGAAGCACAAAACATCTGAAGAATCAGTCTCACCGTAGAATGAGGGAGTGCAATCTGTCTGTCAAGTTGTGTTTGTATAGCAAGATACCAACGTGCTGAACAGAGGGACAACGTAGAGAGAGAGAGAGAGAGAGAGAGAGAGAGAGATTTAATTATTTATTACATAAATAATTGCATAGTGCAACATGTTTTCTTGGATTGTTCATCTGTGGTTGTATTTACCTTATTTCAAGACCTGCTGAGGACAAGATCTATTTGGTTTTCTATTTTTTCCTAATTCATAAAATCCTACAATTGAAAGTTTCTTTTTCACATGATTGTATGTTTTACATTTATTGACCAGTCTTGGTGTTTCAGAGCTGAGAGTGAAGATGAGTCCTTCTGCAGTGGTGACAGAGGGTCAGAGAGTCACACTGACCTGCAGTACCAGCTGTCCTCTGACTGACAACACAAACTACATTTGGTACTTGAACAGTCGACCTCTGACCCCGAGAGAGAACCAGAACAAACATCTGATCCTAGACCCAGTCAGCAGGGAGGATGCAGGAAGCTACTCCTGTGCTGTGAAAAGCAACAAAGATATCAGATCTGCTCCAAAGACTCTCACTGTCCAAAGTATCACAGGAACATGGACACCAGCAGCTGCAGGAGTTTCTGCAGCTCTGCTGGTTTTAATACTTCTCACTGTCTGCTGGTGGAGGAGGTGAGGATGAGCCCTTTTTTCTCTCTCGGCTCAATTAGATTCAGTCTCAAATTCTCAGACTAACCACGTGTTCATCTTTGTATTTGTATCTTTTTTACAAACCAGAAAAAAGAGTAATTCTCACAAACCTTCAAGACATGAAACTCCTGATGACTCGCACCTGGTAAAGAAAAACACATATGTATACATATATATAAAACTGTACTATAATATAAAACAACAGCATCATCTATCATGCTTCTTTCACACCAGCTAGGAGAGCAGCTTCATTTTAAAATAGATCTCCAAATCATTAAAATCAGAGAATTGTTGATTTCTGGTTTTCTTCTCTTGTTTTAGTAGGCAGTGATTTTGTTCTGCTGACAGTAATATTTTGTACCAAATATTCCACGTCCTGTACTTCACGGTGGAGGTCATAAATGTGTAAAAATTTCCATGTAAATGATTTTAAACATTTTATTAACATACCACCTCATAAGACTGAGCTATTATATAAGAGCCATGAGTGAGTCTACTTTGTGTTAATCCTCTCTCCAGCTGAGCTCTGCACTGAAAGATCAGCAATAAGTTCAACAATAATAACAATAATAACGTCTCAAATTGTTATTTCTCTCTTTTTTTTGGTTCCAAGTATGATGAAATCTCACCCCAACCAGCAGAGCAGGATCGTCACTACCCCAGACTTAATTCTTCAGAGGATGAAATGGATCATCTCTATTCCACCATTTCTCCATTTGAGCCCCCTGACAATGCCCACTGTGGACAACTTCTGACCCAGTATAACCCCTAAGTGAGTCTTTTCTGTGAGTCCAATTTCACTAACCACACTCAGGCCTGAATACTGAGTGGAATAATCTATTAAATAGAACCTGAAGCAGGCTAAAAAGTCCCAAAAAGCAGCATCATGTGATGGTTCAACAAAACTCAAGAACAGCTGAGAAAATATGTCATTGACATCTATCAGTCAGTCTAGAAAGGTTTACATAAGATATTTCAAAGGCTTCGGACTCCAGCGAACCACAGTAAGAGCCATTATCCACAAATGAAGAAAATGTTTTGTGGCTGTCCCCATCTAGACACCTTATCTCCACACAGTCTGCCTCCAGCAGTGACCCTGATCAAACCAGGATTTGTGGCATCTTTGTAGAGCGTGACTCCACCATAGCTTGCCCAAAACTTCCCTGTGATTCTTGCAGCAGGCTGAGCCTTGCCGTCTGTAACTCTCCCAATAAGACGAGCAGCCGTATGATCCATTCAGTCATAGGCCACCAGCACGCCTCGACCATGGCTCAAAAAGACTAAAAAAGACTGGTGATCACCCCCCTCTCTCATCCAGCAGCGGCGTGCAGGCCAAGACCCAGGCCAAGCAAGGAGGTTTTCCAAGACCTGCCTCTGGCACTCAGTCTCCTCCTGCAGTGTCTCTGCTGATGCACCACCACCTGCTAAACACTGCATCATCACCAGTTCTGCCACCATCTGCACTTTTTTAAATCCTATTTATTCTTTTGATTTTGTGCAACCTGTGTCTGTGCCTACACAAAAATGTGGGCACACGTTGGATCTTGATTTGACTCACGGTTTACCTCTAACTTAAAGGTTTTGTGATGTTGTATGGTAGGATCATAAGCCTGTCTTGTTTGAGGTTTCCCTTCCTTCCTTGCTGCCAGAAGAAAGTTTAGGAGAGCTGAACGTAAATGGAAGAAGAATCAACTTCAGGTGTCATACCAAATATTACAGTATTACTGGAACTTTTAAAGATGCTAAGAGAAAACATTTTGCTGCTGTTATTCAGGCAAACTCCTGTAAGCCTCATGCTCCACAGACTGTTGGTGTCGAGTCCTCTCAGGATATTTGTGAAAATCATCGGTCAAAGCGCAGATTTCCTATTCCGTTCTCGACCCTTCTATCCCTGTCCATATCTCTGTTGACTTTGACAGGTTTGCACCAGTTTCTTTGCTTTGTCTGCAGGAGTTGGTCTCTCACCTGAAACTCTCAGGTTCCTCTTATGATGCTCTCCCTCCTCGATTTTTCAAAGATGTTTTCCTCACTACAGCACCATTTGTGCAATCCGTTGTAAATAGTAGTTTTTCCTCTGGTGTTGTACCCGTGAATCTTAAACATGCAGTGATTCAGCCTCTACTCAAGAAACCTGCTCTTGATCCTGATATTACTGCAAATTACAGGCTTATCTCCAAACTGCCTTTTATCTCAAAAATTCATGAAAAGCAATTAATGTCCTTTTTAGAAGAACACGGTATTTTAGAAGTTTTTCAATCTGCTTTTAAAGTTTTGCATAGTACAGAATCTGACCTTTAAGAGTTTTTAATGATGTGTTTTTAGTAACTGACTCGGGTGACTGTTATTATCGTGCTTTTACATTTAACTGCTGCCTTTGATAGAGTGGATCATAAGAGTTTAATTTACAGCAGTTGGCGGGTGTTAGGAGTACCGCACTGCAGTGGTTAAGATCCTATTTGGCACAGCGAACTTTCTCTGTGAAACTTTGTGAATTTTTTTGTTTTTAAATCTCTGAATGACCGTGGGTTTGCTGTAGCCGCTCCAAAGTTGTAGAATGATCTGCCCTTGTACGTTAGGTAGGCCTCTTCTTTCTCAGTTTAAAACTCTTATTATAAAATTTATTTGCTGAAGCCTTTGACACTCTTTGAGGGGTTCACTCAACTTGTTTTATCAACTTGTTTTAACATGTTTTGTTTTATTTTTATTTTATTCATTTATTTATTTATTTATTTATTTTATCTTATTTTGTGTTATTTTGTTTTATTGTGTTTATGCTATTTGTATATGTACAGAACTTTGTGAACCCTGGTTTTATGTTAAAGTGCTTCATAAATAAAGCTGGTATGGTATGTTTGGCACCACTGTAGCAAGTCTCCAGCTACTGAGGGGAACCACCACGACACGTCAACACACAGGATGTGGATGAGTGCACAGTTCACTGCATTTAATTGGTTGAGGCTACAGAAGCCACGCAAGCCTCTATCTTTAGACTCTAGCTCTGTTCTCTTTTCAGGCTACTAAAATAGTGGAGGCAGGATTAGGTTCTGATAGCTTTCTTCCTTTAATAACTAAAATTATCAGTTAAAAATGTATTTTGCATTTACTTATCTTTGTCTAACAATAAAATGTATTTGATGATCTGATCATTTTAAGTGTAAGATATAAAAAAAATCAAGAAGGGGGCGAATAGTTTTCAAGGCACTTTGATGGTCTGTAGAAGGTTTGAAGCAGTTCAATGTAAAATTAGAATAAATGTCTTGGCTCCTCAGCTGAATCTTGACTCTATGGATGAAAACATCCCAGCTCATCACTATACAACACTGCACTTCACTGATAACCACACGGGTGACTTTGACTCCACCATCAAGTCACTGCCTGCTCACTAAAAAAAAGAGTTTGTAACTAGTGATGGTTTTATTATCTGAAATAACTTCAGCATCAAAACAGAGACACCACAGCTGGTATATCGGTCAGTGTTCACTCTCTGTGTTCGGCCATATTATACAGAAGAAATTAGAAGAAAAGTAGCAGTGGTTGAATTGTTCAGTTGAAAAATGTGTAATAATGAAATTCATGTTTCAGAAATGTCCTACAAAATGCAAGAAAACTTGTTAGTACTTCAAAAAGGGCAGTTTTCATGCATGCTGTCAGAAATTAAAACTTCTGTCGTCATGTTTCTTTGTTTTTTTACACCACAAAAGAAAAATCCTGTAACTGTCAGGGATGAGCAGACCAAGTGTAGAGGTCGAGGACCCAAATGCGGACAAAGGGAAACAATAATACTATAATAAAAGGCACCATTTATTAGGTTGGTAATCCAGACAAAAAAAATTACAATAAAACTAAAACTTTAAAATTAAAGAACTACTCTAAGCAAAACATTAGGAGGCACAAGAAGCTAGAAAACACTGAGGGAACGTGAGCTGATGATCCATAAAGGACAAAGGAAGACTGACGCAATATATTCACAGGAGAGAGCTTAGGGGATATTGATCCCCTGATCCACACCATGAAGATATGCAGCAACAACGTTGGAATGCCATTCGTACTGGAGAAATGTAGTCAGATGGTAATAAAAACAGGAAAAGTGGTCAGAACTGAGGGGATCGAACTACCAGAAGCCAACATTCCAGACACTGAGGACAGCTACAAGTATCTGGGAATTCCACAGGCAAATGGAAGCCACGAAGAAGCCGGTAGGAAAGCTGCAACCACTATCAACACCAACGCCCTGCTGGAATAATAAACTGGCCAACTGAGGAGATGGAAGCCACTGACATCAAGACAAGGACGCTCCGAACCGTGTATGGAGGGTTTCACCCCAAGTCCAGCACCCTGAGGCTCTATGCTAAGCGGAAGGAAGGAGGCCGGGGACTAGCGAGTGTCAGTACCACAGTCCAGGACGACACAACGAACATGCACAAATATATCAGGCCGCATGCTCAGTGAATACCTCAGGCAGCAGAAACCCAAGAAAGAGGAGGAACCATCATAGAAGGTTAGTCCCCTGTGCATTATGTACCACCATCAGATAGAGGAAGTGGCTGACTTCCAGAAATCCTACCAGTTGCTGGGCAAAGCTGGACTGAAAGACAGCACAGAGGCACTAATCATGGCAGCACAGGAACAAGCTGTAAGTACAAGATCCATAGAGGCTGGGGTAGGCAAGACCCCAGGTGCAGGCTGTGTAAAGATGCCCCTGAGACAATCCAGCACATAACAGCAGGGTGTAAGATGCTAGCAGGCAGGACATACATGTAACCCCATAACCAAGTGGCCGGCACATTATACAGAAACATCTGTGGCCTGGAATATGCTCTGGAAGTCCCGAGGTCAAAATGGACCTCCCTCCCAGGGGGGTGGTCGCGAATGACCAAGACTGACCGAACTAAGATCCTGTGGGACTTTGAGATACAGATGGACAAACTGGTGATGGCTAAGTGAATGGACATAGTAGTGGTGGACAAGAAGAGGAAGATGGCCATAGTGATAGACGTAAAGATACCGAATGACAGCAACATGGGTAAAAAGGAACATGAGAAGCTGGAATTCTTATATATAATTTCACGGTACTGAACTTTTACGTCATTTAATTGTTTACTTATTACTTAATTACTTTAGTGTAGTATGGTGTAGTATACATTGGTGTTGTGAAACTTACAGTTAAAGATGAGATCTTCAATATCATAATGTCATTACTGACTAATTAGTCTAAAGAAGAATTCTGTAGAGAAACAGTATAGATCCAGATGTGTGATAATAAATTGTTCTTTCAAAAGTGTTGCTCTGCATGCATCATAGTGAGCTACAGTATCATAGACATCATCTGCCTGTTTCTCTTGGTTTCTTTTTCCACAAGATAACCACAGACAACTGTGTTACAGTTCTCTACTCTCATTCTGGTAAAACTCTCAAAACTAAATCAAATTTGCTGTTGCTGCAAGTTTTATAAGCATATCTTGTGATTTTTACAGGAAAGAAAGAAAATCAGAATCATGGTAAAGTACAGAGCAGCAAAGAATACTTCAAGTTGATTTGAATGATGGCAGATAGCTGCTGCACTACACTGACTGTTCATCGTGTCACTTTCAGGTTGTCATGTCTGCAGGTTTCTCGTCACTCGAATTTTTTTCTGAACCACCAAATAACCACATGAGATTCATGTTGCTGCTTTCACTCTGCAAACTCTGACAACTTGTGAAAATGTAATGAAATGCACTAATTTTTCATGTTTAATGATCATAATTTGCAAAATGTGAATAATTTATTAGCGAAAGCTAATAAAGAAGAGTGCTTAGAAAGCACATACCTAAAGGTAAATTCAACACAGTGTCAAATATAGTAGATTGTACACATCTATTCTCAGTTAGAGGTTTCTTCTTTCTTAGGCACACAAAGGAAGTGGGGGGCTTTGTCACTCAAAATTCACTTTCAACTTATGTTAAAGAAAATATTGAAAGGAAAATGAGTCAGAATTAGCTGCTTTTGGAATCTTCCAGCACATTATATTAAATTCCAGTTTTATGTCTCAAACATTCAGTTTTCAACATTCAGTGAAAACTGAATGTTTGAAAATAGCTTTGAGTGAACATCAGTGTAGGTTGGAAAGAAAGGTTACATTAGCTAACATGACGCTAACAGTTATTATTTTGTTTGGTTTTTTTAGTGACTAGCAATACTTTAGTGATATAACTGTAGATTTATTTCTGTTGAGAAAACTTTGCTTTATGAACTGTGTTAGAATCTTTTTTTTCCAGCTTGGCTAATATGGCTTTTTATTTTTGTAAGTAGCACGTTTCTGCCTCTAAAAGAGGAGTGTGGTGGAGAGAGTCTAAAAACAACATCCATGCAGCACAACCGAACTGCTCTTAGTCATACACTTCTTCTAAATGTAAGGATGACAGCATCTTATATCCATCTAACTTCAGGGTCGGGGGGCCCGCTGGAGCCTATCCCAGCTGTCTTAGGGCAATAGGCAGGGTGCACCATGGACAGGTCGCTAGTCTCATACATAGACTGAGACAACCATTCACACCTATGGGCAGTTTTAGTGTTTCCAATTAACCTAACCCCACTAGCTGCATGTCTTTGGACTGTGGAAGGAAGCCAGAGTACCCAGGGAGAACCCACGCAAACACAGGAAGAACATGAAAACTCCACACAGAAAGACCGCAGCCTGATGGTGGAATTGAACTCAAGTCTTTCTTGCTGTGAGGCAACAGTGCCAACCACCATGCCGCCATGTTGCCCAGTATATTATAGCTGGGGACCATAATTTTAACAGAATGTGCTCCTTTTTATTTTTCAAAGAAGACAACTGCATCAATGATGGTATTTAAAAAAATTGACAATACTCTCCAGATGCTTGAAGGTTGGTACGAGATACACATATGTGGATAATTAGCTTAGACTTGTAAAGAATAATCACTGATTTTTATTTGTGTATTTCAGAAAATCTGCTACAACATGTTTCTTTTACATTACTGCCATCTTGTGGCTGCAGTTTGATATTTTCACTGAAAACTGGGCTTATTTCAATTTCACTAGAGACTGTGAGCATCTACTCAAGACTTTTAATTGCTTATCAGCTGCTTTCCTTTCTATAAAAGTCACTGCATGCCACTGCTATGTAGTGTGTCAGAAAAATGTTCTTATAAAGGGAGACAGTTAAGCAGTGAGCATAACAAGTTTATTCTCTGTCTCCAAAAGTTGATTCTGTTCATCTGGACGTAGCGTTTTCAGTGGGAGAAATGTTTCATCACTCATCCGAGTGACTTCTTCAGTCTCAGCTGACTGCAGGTTTCCCCAATCTTATAAACAGGACATTTGCATAATGACTGAAACCAGCCCACTGAAAGAACAATGGGCTGGGAGGTCAGTTCCTTCATCATAATTATGCAAATTCTCATGACCATTGATCAACAACCACCATCTCTGAATCGAGGAGGGGGCCTAAGGGTACATCTTTCGCCATCTTACAATGTTGTCATTGCAGCCATTCCCCAACTCTCTGTGAATGGAACTCATGGCCATTGATCAGCGGTTGTTGATCAATGCAGAAATAAAAATGTTTACAGCCTGGTTGAAAACATTGTTCTGTGAATGATATCCATTGTATCTGTGCTGTTGATGCCTTTTGAAAGCATTCCTAATAGCATCTATCTAGTAATATGCCTTGCGCAATGGTTCATGGAAGTATTAACAGTTTTTTAACTGCCTTTATAAATTGAAATTCTTCAGCCTTATACTAGTAAACACTTGTGCTACATGCAAGAGACAGAGTCAGCTCAGTATCCAGCTGTTATTATAAAAGTTTTCTCTTTGGCATCCATAGACGCAACAGCTGATAACAAAATGATGCAAACAGAGGTGAATCCACGTAAGTATACTTTTTATATCTCAAAGTCCTGAAGAGCACAGTGGTTATGATGGCGTCCTTATATGCCGACACCCGTGTTTTAGCTAGCAAAGCGGTGTGGCCGATGTGGAGTGAAGACACGCTAATGACAACGAGATGTGAGCAGGGCAGACGTTAAATTAAGGTGAAGTTTAAGTTCTCAGTAAAATATGTGCTTATCTAGTGTCATTTATTTCCAATTTTCATTAGTGGATATTGATCGTTAAATACTGACACTAGCTTATGAGTAGTGGAAATGCAAGTAATTGTGTCATTATCAGTGATGGGAATTTCAGTAACTAGTAATCTGAATAATTACTATTTCTATTGTTACATCGCCGTTACTCAGAAGAAAATGCGCTGTGGACTGATTAGCTGAGGAATAATAAAGAAGTTGTGGTAAACCAAACACATGACCAATTTAAGGTGGCATAGCAACAAGATGTTATGTCAACCCAAGACTCAGGGTGGTCAAAAACCAAAAGAAAAAATCTCCACTGCAACGTGTCCAAGCACACTGGCTTCACCTGCACAGCGGTGGTACCAAGGTAGGTATCACCAACAAAATTTTAATTCCCCTGCATCGTGAGCACGTTTTGCACAGAGAAGCATTTTTTTGAAAAATGTATTGATAGCACAAAGATTTTCTTGTAAAGCAAAGGGGGCTGAGCAAAAAAAGTTTGGGAACCACTGTAATAAATAAACTTGGATGGATTTGATGCTGGCGTGACCAGAGTGCACACATCTGCTGTTGCTCACAGGTCCGCTCAGGGAGTTTGTGTGTTTGCCCCTCATCACAAATCAGTGGGGGTGTGGGGAACAACACTAGAGGTTAATTTAAAGCCAGGAGAACAGTCACCATCAACTGCAGGATCTACAGAGGAGATGTTCTGTTCCACCTGCTGTTTTTCATTGGCTTCAGCCCACTCACTAAGATCATTAACAAGACGGGCTACAGGTACTGAGTACGAAGTGGAGCAGTTGTCAGTCGCCTCGTATACACTGGTGACATCAAACTGTATAGCATACAAACTCAGACATCACCCGATTAGCAAGGTCTGCATCAGGTGTTGAAGAAAGGTGGTGAGAATAGTGAATAGCTGGACCCTTAAGCTGGGTCCGTGGCTCCACCAGATACTAGAAATGATATCCACCACCTCTATCCAGAAGAGCTCAGTCCTAGACAAAGGCGCTGCACAAAACACTGAAGCTCCCAGGCCTAAGGCCTGAGATTGGAGGTAAAGACTGCCTGCAGTTGGTAATTTTTATTTATATATATATATATATACATATATCTGTGTGTGTGTGTGTTTCTGTCATGGTCCCCGTGCCTCGCTGGCTGACTCTGTTTGGCAACATGTTTTGTTTTTTCCTTTGCGCTCTCTCTCCTCTGCCGGGGCGGTGCTCATTACGGGCTCCCGCCCCTGGCCCACGCACCTGTGCTCACTGTCACACATGCAGCCGATCCCAGCTGATTTGGAGCACTATTTATGACAGCGGACCTGTGTCATCCTTCGCTGGATCGTTTAGCCATCAGTGTCAGTCCCCTGAGCCTGAGCCTGAGCCTGGGAGTTTGAGACTAACCTAACCTGGACTTCTTTCTCTGTGTGTATATAGATCTGCCCTGGACCCGAGCGAGCGTGTGTGTGTTTGGAACCCACTGAGAGCGTGTATTGGATTAATCCCTGTTTCCCCCTGGCCCCTGGAGCCCCAGACCCTTTCCCCCGCCACACTGTATATATATTCTCACCTGGTGTCTCACTGTAAATAAACGCACTTTCTCTTTGCCAAGGATACCTGGTCTGCGCGTGAGTCCCTTTCAAACACTGTGACAGTTTCTTTCTTCCCCCATATCACTGGAAAAATGCTTATCTGTTGACAGTGCAAGCCAGACCACAATACACTGTTATTCAGCTTATTCTACAATACAATTTATAAAGCACATTTAAAAACCCTAAGGCACACCAAAGTGCTTCACAATAAAACAGTAAAATAATAAATCTGAGACCAGATTTTTAAAATATTTTTGTTATTTGGTTCAAACGCTGATTTTTCGGAGTTTATGAAGAAATTCTTTTACTATGACAGCAGGACTTTACACTCTTTTCCTTTTCAGATGTTGTATTAACAGGAATAGTGAAGTGCTCTGAACATACCACTGGATGGCACCACAGGGATTTTCTGCACTCATATTTTAATGTGAGGGTTATGTACTTTCACTTCACTGAGGCAATGAAACCTGAAAACTAAGCCTGTGTGTGAACACAACACTGAAACTGAGACTGTGTGGTGTTCATGAAGGAGTCGTGTCCTGTGCTGTTTGAGTGCCAGCTTTGTTGTTGTTACAGGCTGGGAGGATGAGGATGTGTTAATAGTAGGATGCACAGAAGAGCCACCCGGAGGGCATCAGAAGGTGACAGATGAAGGTGTGTGTTTGTGCGTACAGAAGCAAGTCCTGGAAAGTTGTGAAAAATAATTTTTAGACAGACAGGAAGTGATAAATATGAACTCAAAGTAAATATGAATATAAATATGAACTCAAAGCAGTGTACTTATATTTACTATGGATTACCTCCTTACCATATCAGAACAACTTGTGGGCAGAGCTCCCTTGTGTGCCTTATTTGGGAACAATGAATATGATGATTAACATTTTGAATTTTTCCAGATCATAAACCCAAGAAAGTATCCTCAGCACCATTACACCACAGCAGCCTGATCTGCTGATAAACAGGATGTTTCATCTTGCTTTTCCCAGCATCTAATGATACAGTCGAAATGTTCTAGGAAAAATTGAAATATTCAGACCAACTACTGTTTTTCTAATATTCTGTTGTCTAATGTTGGTGAGTATGTAAAAATTGTAGCCTCAGTTTTCTGCTCGTTGCTGAGAGGAGGATGTGACATCTGGTGTGACTTTGTGCTGTTGTAGCCCATCTGTTTGACATTTGTTATGTTTAGAGATGCTCTACTGCTTATCTTATACTACCATACTTTTGGTTACTGTAGTTGTATTAATTGGTCTGACTAATTGGTTAATTGGTTTGACTAACAGTTCTTATCTGTCACTTCAAAGCTGCCTGACCATTCTGATCTGACCTTTGTAATTCACTCAGAGAACTGCTGCTCACTGGTTATTTTCTCTTTTTCTAATTGTTCTCTGTAAATCTTAGAGATCATTCTGTGGGAAAATCCCAGCAGATCAACAGTTTCTGAATACTCAGACCTGTGTTTTTAGACACAAGTTAATCAACAATATTGTCGATTTATTTTGCCTCTACCATGTCTCTCCACACAAGCTAAAGCACAAAAGGAACAATGACAATAATCCTACTGTAGTAGGAAGGCACACGACAATTGTAGAACAGTGTTTTTATTTAGAGTCATTTTTACATATATACACTTTTTCTGCTCCCTTCTCCGCCTTGCACATACCACACATCTCTCTTCTCCGGGCTCCAGTAGCTACTGAAAATAGGGAAGGTGTAGTTGGTGTAAAGGCTGACAGACCTGGCAGTGCCAGGTTACCCTGGCCAATTCACAACCCACTGCTCCACCCCTAACCTGCAGCTAAGCCACAAGCCATACCCTGCATACCCCCATCAATCAACGTGGCCAGCCAAGCTCTGTCTGTATTATTGCCTCTGGACCTCCCTCACTACAGACCCTCCCTCATTCTTCCATTCTCGCTCCCACTTTCCCCTCTGTGAACACCGCCCCCCTCCTCGGGTACATACCGCCTGGTATTTGGGACAGAACCTGGCTTCCAGCACTGGCTGATGCAAACCACAGGGCAGTTTTGTCATACCCCATGTGACCAGCCATCAGGTTGTGATGAGCCACCTGGAAAATAATTTCCTGGCAGCTTTTAGGCACCGACAACTGGGTGTGTTCTTCCTTATTGTGATTGCCAAGACTAACTCTATATAATCTGACCCTGTGCGCAACTTTAAGGCGCACTGTTTGACCATCAATCATCATAACTTAGTCAAAGGCTGAGTGTAGAGTGATGTCACAAGACTGATCCGGTGGAAAATCTTCCGTGGAGCACCCACATACATTGACGCAGTCCTAGTAAATATGTTTTGGGAGACTTAGATGTATTTGATGAGAACAGGGAGGTCCTCCAGTCTCTGGCAAAATTACTATTGACCAACTGAAAGCACAAGAAAATCACAAATGGAGGCTGTGAAGAGTGTTTGAATGGAGCACAGAGACTAGTGAGCTGTGTGTCTGACTAAAAACTGTAATGTCTGTGTTCGTGTGCTCTCTTCACTGAATGACAGTTTGACCACAGTGACTTCCACTTTTACTATGAAATATGAGTGTGAAGTGGTTTAAAGCTGACTCAGGAAACAGCCGACCCACTAAAGTCTGTTTAAAAATGTTTCATGTAGCATCATGTGACCTTAGCACTGATCATGTTGTGGTTTATCAGGTTTACTTCTAACATTGAACCAATAAAGAAGTTATACAGCTTATCCTTTTTTGGACCGAGTATTAAGGAAATGTAAACTCACTGTGACAGTGTCACGTAAGTCTCTGCCCCTCCCTACACTGTGGGTTAATCTACCTCTGATTGGTTGATGTAAGTCTGCAGTATTTGCTTCCCTTTTCTTTTTCACTTGTTCTTCATATTCACTCCATACATACACTTACAAATACACTCAAGTCATTGAAGGTTTCCCTTAAGCTGTGTGATAAAAGGGACCCTAAAATGCCACCAGACCATCAGCAGTATATGGATCCACATACCATAACACAACCTCCACGGGGCTTTACAGCTAGCTGCAGACAATCACTGAACCTCTATATTCACATTGGATTGAGTCCATTAGACCTGTTTCCACTGATTTTCAGTCCAGTTCTTGTGTAAATTAGCACAGCTCAGCCTTTTACAGAAGACAAAAGTATGTTTTTAAGGCCCGCCACCAGTTTCATCACATTTCCTTAGAGAGACACTGCACACCATACATATAGCTCTATGGGAATTTTCTTGCAAGTGTACAAATACTATTGCACGCCTGTTGTGTGTTATATTAAACATTTTTCATAGACTCAGCTGAAAAATTAAAACAAATTACGAATTTTTGAGACATGGCGCCAGTAATGAGCTTTGAACTTGTATTGATACTTTAATGAAAATATTATTTTTGTTTGAATTGTTTTCTAATCAATTAGTGTCTCAATCAAATTGCCTGGATAAATTGGTTGGGTGAGCTAACTTTGATTCCCCCCAAAATAGAAGAAGCACAATGTAAATAATATCGCTTCAAGTCTCAGTTAGCATGTTAAACATCTTTATTTCATATTTTCAGTTGTTACCCTCCACGGCTAATCAAAGCACTCTAAATCACTTTCAGTTATGTACTGATGTACAAAACAATGGACATCAGTACATAACTTAAGGAGTTTCTTTCAAAGAAAAAAACTCGGGTAGATGTTATTTTATATATTATGCTTTGTGTGTTGTTCAGTATATTTCTATGCAAAACCAGATGAATTTTAATACACAGCAGTATATTCACAGTTGAAACCAGATATTTATATACACTTTAGCGAAAAACATAAAAATATTTTGTTACTGTTGAACATCAATTTAGAGTAAACTTTTTTGTTTAAGATCAATAAATATTGAAATATCTTTTGAATTAGTTAAATGTCAGAATAAAAAGAGACCTGTCTATTTTTTATCACTTTCATCACATTTAGGAGTACATGTACACTAAGTTTATTGTTAATTAATAAGAAAATTCCAGACGATTCCATTCTGAGCTTAAGAAGCTTCTGATTGGTTGGTAGAGTCCATGTGAGTAAATTGGTGGCACACCTGTGGATGCATATAAGACAAAACACAGAGCCTGTTTCTCTGACATGCAAAAATCAAGAGATATCAACCAAAACACCAGGAAAAGAATTGTGGAGCTCCATAAGTGTGGCTCAATTTTGAATACAATAATACATACAATTTCTCTCTATTTAACAAATATGTTCTTTATATTTATATATGTATTTTATATCTAAAAAAAAATAAACATTTAGTCTTATTTGATGTTTAACAATTAAAAAAGTGTTTGTGTTTTTATCTGAAGAGTATGTAAATATCTGGTTTCAACTGTATGTTTGATGATGTTGCTGTTTGGCTTGATTGTCAGCACAAAGAGGGAGAGAGAGGAACAGAGAGCAGGTGAGACAGACTTTGCATTTAAAGAAATATGAAATGAAATATGATTCATTACACATGTCTGTTACAGTAAAAAATATGTTTTTTACTCAGATTTTATGTTTTTTGTCAGATTTTAGATCAGTTGTGTTAATACAGTATGTCAAAAATGAAAACATGACTGTAAATTTAGACATGTGAGGCTGTGCTGAAAAGGATGATACCAAACAGGGCAAAGTAAATAGTTTTTAAAGGTGAAATGTGGAGGGAAAATCAAAAGTAGTCGAAAATGGCCAATTACACCCTGGACCCCAGAGGGTTAAACATTTTTTTAAAGTAATGCAATAGTTACTTTTCAAGTAATTAATTACTTTTAGAATATTGTAACTCAGTTACTAACACTGCAGATCAGTAAGTGACCTGCTCTACCTCCTGAGCTACAGCCACCCACTGGCAATGCGGAGTAAACCATCATAGGTTTTGGATAAAGTGTTCACTCACAAACCTGTCAAACCTGCATTTAACACGTTGGCTTCCATAGCAGTATAGTATTGCAACATGGCATTTGGGTCTTCTACCTAAAATAGGAAAATAAGAACATAAATAGTGCCATCATTGCCAGACTTGGCCCACATCTGGTTGACATACACTCTGCCACGACACCAGTCAGTCAGAAGTGCCAGCCTGATGGGCCAGACCTGTTTTCTATGAGCCTGGGCCACATACAGTGGGGCAAAAAAGTATTTAGTCAGCCACCGATTGTGCAAGTTCCCCCACTTAAAATGATGACAGAGGTCAGTAATTTGCACCAGAGGTACACTTCAACTGTGAGAGACAGAATGTGAAAAAAAAATCCATGAATTCACATGGTAGGATTTGTAAAGAATTTATTCGTAAATCAGGGTGGAAAATAAGTATTTGGTCACCTCAAACAAGGAAAATCCCTGGCTCTCACAGACCTGTAACGTCTTCTGTAAGAAGCTTTTCTGTCCCCCACTCGTTACCTGTATGAATGGCACCTGTTTGACCTCATCATCTGTATAAAAGACACCTGTCCACAGCCTCAACCAGTCAGACTCCAAACTCCGCCATGGCCAAGACCAAAGAGCTTTCGAAGGACACCAGGAAAAGAATTGTAGACCTGCACCAGACTGGGAAGAGTGAATCTACAATAGGCAAGCAGCTTGGTGTGAAAAAATCAACTGTGGGAGCAATCATCAGAAAATGGAAGACATACAAGACCACTGATAATCTCCCTCGATCTGGGGCTCCACGCAAGATCTCATCCCGTGGGGTCAAAATGATCATGAGAACGGTGAGCAAAGATCCCAGAACCACACGGGGGGACCTGGTGAATGACCTGCAGAGAGCTGGGACCAAAGTAACAAAGGTCACCATCAGTAACACACTACAACGGCAGGGAATCAAATCCCGCAGTGCCAGACGTGTTCCGCTGCTGAAGCCAGTGCATGTCCAGGCCCGTCTGAAGTTTGCCAGAGAGCACATGGATGATACAGCAGAGGATTGGGAGAATGTCATGTGGTCAGATGAAACCAAAGTAGAACTTTTTGGTATAAACTCAACTCGTCGTGTTTGGAGGAAGAAGAATACTGAGTTGCATCCCAAGAACACCATACCTACTGTGAAGCATGGGGGTGGAAACATCATGCTATGGGGCTGTTTTTCTGCCAAGGGGACAGGACGACTGATCCGTGTTAAGGACAGAATGAATGGGGCCAAGTATCGTGAGATTTTGAGCCAAAACCTCCTTCCATCAGTGAGAACTTTGAAGATGAAACGAGGCTGGGTCTTCCAACATGACAATGATCCAAAACACACCGCCCGGGCAACAAAGGAGTGGCTCCGTAAGAAGCATTTGAAAGTCCTGGAGTGGCCTAGCCAGTCTCCAGACCTCAACCCCATAGAAAATCTGTGGCGGGAGTTGAAAGTCCGTGTTGCTCGGCGACAGCCCCAAAACATCACTGCTCTTGAGAAGATCTGCATGGAGGAATGGGCCAAAATACCAGCTACTGTGTGTGCAAACCTGGTAAAGACCTATAGTAAACGTTTGACCTCTGTTATTGCCAACAAAGGTTATGTTACAAAGTATTGAGTTGTATTTTTGTTATTGACCAAATACTTATTTTCCACCCTGATTTACGAATAAATTCTTTACAATCCTACCATGTGAATTCATGGATTTTTTTTTCACATTCTGTCTCTCACAGTTGAAGTGTACCTCTGGTGCAAATTACTGACCTCTGTCATCATTTTAAGTGGGGGAACTTGCACAATCGGTGGCTGACTAAATACTTTTTTGCCCCACTGTAAACCAAACCACAATCGGGCCAGATGTGGCATGCCATCGGGTTTTTTTGAGCCATTTATAAATTTTAAATGGCAGCACATAATCACTGTGGTCCTCAGGGGTCAAAAATGTCCCCATCTGGTTTGATTGATACTTAATTAATATGAAATGGATTTTCCCCCACTTTTAATTAAAACTTAATTCAAACATTTTGACACATTTTTTTTAATTTCATTTCAAATTTAAGTCTGATAAAAACCTCATAAAAATGTTTGTTTTTTCTGTCAAAGTTAATTTAGAAAGCTGTTTTTAAACTACTTCAAGTTTTTTACTGGCAGCGAATAATCACATCTGTTGTCCTCTGGGCTCAAAAATGACCCTGTTTGCTTTGACTGTTTATAAAGCAATAAGTATAAAATATCATCCATCTCTGTGTTTCAAGGTTTTATTCAACTTTATTCCAACTTATTACCTGACAGTTTTCTATATTTTGGCATGGTAGGAACACCAGGGCATGGGTCTGAGTGAAGGCAAACTTTCATGAGGACAAAGGCGTGTCCATATTTGACACAAGTGCAGGAGGATGCTCAGGTTTATTCCTCTGTACTGGTCCCATCATGGACAGCTTTCTTTTCTGCAGTTGCAGGCCAAGGGTCATATACAGTAAACAAGTTGTTACAGGTGATTGTTTTCTTTTGGAAACCTGCAATGTTAGGGACAACTCACGTGTCCTGACTGCAGGCCAGACGGTTTACCATCGTACACTAGAATGTTCCATGTACAGCTGGACCAGGCATCACATACTACCCATGTTTTTATCTCATAGTTGGAATGGACAGAGTCCTCTGAAGGGGACTCGGTGCTCATACAGTCACATCAGTACCTGGATCTTACGTCAACAGCAGGAGAAACACCCACTAATTCCATACACCTCAAATGGGAGCGCGTTTGTGTCATGAACAACGATCTTCTATTGTGTCTTTATTAAGAAATTATATCCTTTTTGTGATTTTATGATTAATCTTGTGTCAGCATGAAAACTTCTCTACCAGACTCAGGATGTCATAAACTGGCCGTAGCGACTCTACTGGATGCACGGCAGTAAGAATCAACATACCCACATATGTCTACAGCTGCATTCAATCCATTTTTCTTCCTCTCTTGTTGTCCCTCCTTGTTTGTCACTGAGTTGGCTGTAGAGCAGGTCATCTGCTAATTGGATAGTTATTGGTTCAATCTCTGTGTGATCTAGTCTGGAGTTCTTACCAAGGTGTCCTTGGGCAAGTTACTGAACCCCAACTTGGTCTCTGATGCATCCATTGGCATGTGAAAGTTAAAAAGCATAATACAAGCAGAATACACTGTGTTTAATGCTTTCAGTACTCGAGTAGAAAAGCAACTGAAGGAGTATGGGACCTGGCATATGTGTTTGGACTGTGGTAGATTGTCTTTCTCTGTGACGCATGAGAGATTCATGCATCGTCTGTCACTGGGGAGAATAGAAGACCAGATCAGTGTTTCCTCACATTACTGCAAATACTCCTCTGTCTCAGCTGACTCCTCTTTCTTGCTTGATTCTTTGTCTTCATCATAATTGAAATGGAAGATGTGTAGTCCTCTAACACATCTTCTATTTCAGTTTCACATTCTGAAAATTCAAGAAACTTCAAGAAGCCCAGTCACTTTCTTTCCAAGCTCCTCGGACTACCATGTCCTGGATGCCTGAGAACCTACTTGAACATAGTTCAGATTCTTCATCACTTTCCTTCACTTCATAGCCTTCTTCCACTTCTTCAGGTGGGTGATGTGCTTTTTCAGAGAAAGGGTAGCAAGTGATCTAAATATTGACAATATTTTCTTTATCTTCTAACCCTGGATCTTCCTGAACATTGATTCTTCCTCCTCATTATACTAGAGGACAATATGTGCTTTGTTCTACTGGTCATTGCTTTGCACAACATGGTAAAAAAAAAAAGTATGCTCACAAATCTCTAGTGCAATGGAGGCCTGTGAGCATACTTTCTGTGTATGTATTATTGTGGGGTCTACCTTACAATATGAAGCACCTTGATGCGACTGTTGTTGTGATTTGGCACTGTATAAATAACATTTAATTGAATATAGAGCACCTTTCTCCTCATTGTGCTGCCTGTTGTTGTTGTTGTTGTGGTGGTTGTTATGACCATTGCTTGACCCCACACATCAGTGATCCAAGATCAAAGATGTTTGAAAGCAGTATGGTGTGAAAACATGACCCTTTGCAACACTTTGTACTTTGGGGTCATTTTTGTCCACGAGGACCACAGGTGTTATACAATCCAATAAAACCCCCATAAATAATTCAAATTACTTAAAACTTATCATGCATAGCATAGTAATGAATAACTTCTGTTATTTTCAGACCATCTGATGAATAAAAAACACATTTTTGATAGCAAAAGATTTTTTTAGAGGACAAAAATGACCCAAGGACAACACAAGGGCTAAAGATAAAATTTATTATTCTACTTGTAATACAAAATGTTTGTTACATGTTCATAAATATGAAGTCTGTCCTATAAATCTCCAATGGATTTATGATGAAGACATTTTTGACTTTACAAGAAATTGAGTTCAACTGTTTGTTTTTTTCATTAATGCAATTTTTAGAACAATTTTGCTGGCATGTTGGGCAAAGCCTGAGATAATGATGACCTTTTAATGTGTCAAAGACACTTTAAGAAACACATTTTAATATACACACATATAGATAAAGCACTGTTCTTGAGGCTTCCTCTTATCTGGTGTGAGACAGAGCCTGAGAACGATTGTCTCAACATAAAAAGCTGGTAACCATTTCAAATGTTTTAGTTTCAGTTCCTATGAGGGTTTGAAAGAAACCTGTCAAGAGTGACCACAGTTTGTTCATACTCATCAGAAAAAGTAAATACAAGAAGTGAATGTAATACCAACATAATGAACAGATGTACAGGCAGATGTGTTTTTATATTGTATCTTCTTTAAGTTGATGTGTTGTACAGGCTCTAGGTGTCCACAGCCTGGTCATTGAGTTTTATTGATAATCATAAAACAAACTCACTCAGGTGTTGTGTTGTCTCTGAAGTTGACAACAGCGTAGGGGACATGCTCCTGCTCTTGAAATGACTGAACAGTGGAGTAGGGATGTTCTGTTTGGTTCTTGGACAAGTTGATCTCGCTGTAGTCAAGTTCCTGCTCTGCTGCTTGAGCTGAGATGTCGTCATGCTGGGGCCCAAAATTTACCTGATAAAAAAGAGAAATAACATGTTAAATTCAATCCAAGGTCACTGTAGGAACATCTTGGGGCAGTTAGCATAACACACTGCTGGAGTGAAGGATGAATATGAGTTTAAGAGTGTGAGCTAGTTTAAAAAGAAAGAACACTTTTTTTCAACTACTGGTAGTTTTTCCTGTAACACAAAGTGAACAAGATCAGTTGTAGTTTTAATTGCTTTACAAAACCCTCAGCAGGCTTTATTGTACAATTGTAGGAAAATAATTACGTCCTACAGAAAACCAGAACATAAGAGAAACATTATATTCTGAAATCAGGAACCTCAGATGAGAACTACAGCAGAACTGCGCTCTGATTGTAGTGACTCACAAGCATTTTGTAATTTCATTAGCTGGGCCACGTCCTCATTTTAGGTTTGACAGCGTTTTAGTAGGTAAAGGTGAATGGCTTTGACATGAATTGAGCTGCGGTTTGGGGAAGGCCTCGAAGGGGGCTGGCAATGGCTCCCGGGCCTGGCAGATCCCCATGAACTAAATAGAAGCGAAAAAGTTAAAGAATGGAGAACAAGGAGGGAGAGAGGGTGGAGCATGTAAATAAGAATGATCAGCTTGCATAACTGGGGGGACCTATATAGATGAAAGCTGGAAGGAGGGTGTTTGGAGCGGTGGTCCTGCTCCTGAAATTCCGATACATAATCTCCAATATCTGTTAAAATGAAGCTGCTCTGACATGCATGAAGGAATAATCTAAATAGATCAGGGGGATGTTCCTCTGTTGTAGAAGAATTATTACATTTATTTTGTTTACCTGCTCCAAGTTTTCCATTGTTTCACTTGTTGATGATTGGCTAGAAGTTCTCCTTTTTCTGGTTAATGAAATAAGGGAATATAAAAGTGAACAGATGGTGTCCGGTCAGTGTGCGAATGACAGTTTGAAAGAGAACACAGTGATGCTCACCTAACACACCAGCAGACAGTGAGAAGTATTAAAACCAGCAGAGCAGCAGAAACTCCTGCAGCTGCTGGTGTCCATGTTCCTGTGATACTTTGGACAGTGAGAGTCTTTGGAGCAGAGCTGATATCTTTGTTGGTTTTCACAGCACAGGAGTAGCTTCCTGCATCCTCCCTGCTGACTGGGTCTAGGATCAGATGTTTGTTCTGGTTCTCTCTCGGGGTCAGAGGTCGACTGTTCAAGTACCAAATGTAGTTTGTGTTGTCAGTCAGAGGACAGCTGGTACTGCAGGTCAGTGTGACTCTCTGACCCTCTGTCACCACTGCAGAAGGACTCATCTTCACTCTCAGCTCTGAAAGATACTTAAACTTGTCAGTAACTGTGAGATATATTTTATGTTAAGTGTTTCTTATAAACAGCAGGTTTGTTTGTAGTGTCAATGTTACAAAGTGACTCAGAGAATCTTTTTTTCTTTTACAAATATGAGAACTGTATTAGGTTTAAGAAAAGAAAACGAAATAATTTTTATTTTATTGTAAATGATAACATAAAGAGCTTTAACTCTATGTAGGAGATGACAGATTTAATTGCTCACATAACTTAACGTTTGTCTGTCTGTTCTTTCTCTGTTTGGGGACTGATAACCATGCATGGACTGAAACAGAAAACTCAGACTAAAAAAAAACTTTCATCACTGACTGAATGAGGAAATAAAATTGCATCAGTTTGTATAAACATCTTGAAAGGTCTGATGACTCCATCATGGATCAGGTTGTGTCTCCTTGACCAGTTTGCATAGATGAATGATGGTGCTTCATGCTGTTTGTAACCCAGAATGAACCTACTGGCAGTAAAGGGTCCAAGGGCCACATATCTTAGTGTACGTGTGACAGCTGTGACATTACTGGAGGACATTTTTAGTTAGAAACCCAAGTGGATGAACCATAATCAATGGATTTATGAACTGGAATTCTGGCTGTGTTGGACTGAAACCTGGAAGAAGTTTGGTGATTTTGTGCTGAGTCTCTGCTCCTCATTGATGCTCTCTCTCCTTCAAAGCAACACAAGACTACATTTAAAGTCTAAAGTTGTGGACATTTTCTTTTTGACTCTTTCAATAACAGTAAAAGTGAAAACTTGTGTATAAATATTAAATCTCTCAAATCGTTCTCACAGATTGTTCTAGTCCTTATGCTAACACATAGATGGGATCTATTTTCACCACTAAAGTAACAAGTGCAAACATAGGTGAGCAGAGCTGCTGTTAATTGCCATTAATAGCTAATAATTGAGGCTAACTCTGGAGTTGCTCGTGGATTTCATCATCAAGCTGAAACGTTGTAGTCATGCAGCTGTAGGCTGTTAGAGCTGGCTGAGTCTCCCCACTACCAGCTTAGATTAGTTTCTGTTAACTTATTTGAGTAACACACAGGACTAACTGGGATCTAAACAATGAATAGTGAGTCAAACAAGCTGTAATTACCTGTGACAGTCAGAATAACTCCAGGAAAATCAAACTGTTTCACTTCTTCATTTTCTGTTGTGATGGTGAACCTGTATTCTGCTGAGTCATCTCTCTTCAGCTTCTTTAATCTGAGGATGTGTTGGTTCTTCATGCTGTCATCATACTCCACATGATCTGCATCCTCAGTCAGCTGTTCAGCTTCTCTCTTGACTTTATACCAACATTTAGACTGTATCTGCTCATAGTTAGGATGTGAGTATTTACTGGAGATGTTGACTGAAGATCCTTCCAGAGCACAGATTCTGCTGTGGACATAATTCAACATCCAGCAGGAATCATTAACACCTGAAATATCAATGAAACAGAGAAGAGATATTTTAACTTAATTAGTCAAATCAGTTTATTTATATCACACATTTAAACACAACAGATGTTGACGAACGTACTGCACAACAAGTAAAAAGCACTTTAAAGTATACTTATAATAAAAATAACCAAATAATTAATAAAAGCAATAATAAAATAATAACATTAAATATATATAAATGAAGAAAGAAATACACTGGGGAAAATGACAGACTGAGTTACTCTTGGCTGAGACTGAAAAAGCTGAGGAGAAGTCAGGAGATGAATACTGTTAGTATCATAGATGAGCAGATCTGAAGAGGGAGACGAGTCCAGAGTTTTGGATCTGCAGCTGAGAATTGTGATGTGATCATCAACATTTTAAAACTGATCCTGAACTTTTCAGGAAACCAGTGTGATGATTAGTCTTTATTGCAAGAAGTGGTGGTAATACTTTGTAAGTGGAGAGACAATAAGTTTACTCACAGACGTCAGCAGAGCGCACATCCTCAAGACCTTTTACAGCACAAGACAAACTGTCATAATTAGAGATGGAAACTAGAATCTGTTTTCCCTCCTGCACTTTAGGCTTTCTGTTCTCATACCACACAAAGGAAATCAGAGGGTCAGTCAGAAAACAGCTGCTGTTACAGGTCAGTCTGATGTGACCTCTGTGTTCAGCAGGAGTCCTCTGGACATGAATTTCTGTTGGGAGATGATAAACACATTTTCCACCAGCTCATCTCTGTCATGTCAAATAAATTAACAAATAAAAATGAAGTTTCAAAGTGCAGTTTGTCCAGAACTTCACCTCTGGAATATGTGATGGAGCAGGACTCGTCCACTGATGTCTGCTGAGAAGAACACATTCTCCCTTTAGCATAGGTCACACTGAAGCAGGTCTCTGTGATGGAACCTGAGAAAAAAAAAAACTTTCAGTAAATTCATTAGAGTCTGAAGAGTAAAGTGTTTGTGTTTAACATCTCATAACATGATGAGGAGGCGTCCATCATGACTCACCCACAGAGACTTCAGGGGCTCTGAGATCCTCGTAGCCTTTGACAGCACAGGAGTATGTGACTGCTTCCTCACTGCTGAGCAGCTCTTGGTACCAGGGAGACCAGTCCTCATAGAGAAACTCTCTGTTCTTGTACCAGATGTAGGCTGCAGGCTTTTCAGTCAGAGGACAGCTGCTGCTGCACATCAGCGTTACTGTCTGTCCCTCTGTGGCAGGAATCACCTTTACCTGCAGCTCTGAGAGGTCACATGACCAACATGAATACACTGATCATCCATAAACTCATTCATTTGTGATGCATTTGTAAAAAGAACTGTACCTGTAACTTGGAGATGAATTCCACTTTGTTGGCGCTTTGATTTGTCAGCAGTTTTAATGCAGCAGTAAAAATTTGTATCTCTCTCTGTCAGATTATTGATTGTTAGAGTGAAATTACTCTCTGCTGACATGCTGTACTTTACATGTGTTTCATCTGTAGAGAGTTCAATCTTGGAGACAGTATCGTGTCCAGTGTACCAGCTATTTCTTTCAGTGGGATGTTGATGTGAGCAGGGCAGATTCACTGATGAACCTTTCAAGGCACAGATGCTGTTTGGTTTTCCCTGAACACCTTTAACACAACATGTGATTAGAAAACATGGTGAACATTTATGCTAACTTTCTTTTCTGTGCTGATCTGTGATGACAGCATGTTACTGTGAAGGATCACAATCTGGTGCTTTGATACACTTGAGAGTTCAGAACAGTAAAAGTACAAATCCTGTTAACTGTCAATCTTCTGTTTTCTAAAATCATTTTGTAACTTTCTGCAGGTTTGACACTAAAACTCCTGCCTTCCAGAAACATCATCACAGTCATCATGAGGAGGAGAAACAAATTATTCCTACCTGAGAGACACAGAATGAAACCCATGAACAAACATCCAGCTTCTGCCAACAACATGGCTGTTGTAGATTTTCTCTTCTAATGAGAAAGTTGATGTATGATGATTATAAAGAGCCGATCATTGCTGCTCTCAGAGTTTCAGAAATATCAGAAATGTGAATGTTAAAAATCAACATCTGTCTAACAGGAATGACTGACTTGTGTGAGTGTGTCAGCAGACAAACTGCATTCAGCTTTAACACCATCACTTCCTCATTTACTTATTTCCCTCACAAAGAGCCCTCTAGTGAAGAATCCATGTATTGACCTCAAATAAATGTATTTTCTATTTCTTGTCATCATTATTAAAATTATAATATTATTTTTTAGTTTACAAAATGTAAAAATTACAATATCACTAAATTTCACATAAATATTTAGTGTTTATTAACAATAAAAAACCTTCAGTGATAACAATGAGAACGTGAACATGTGAAGCTGTTTGTTGTTGTTGTTGGATGCAGAAAAAATTTAACAGACGTGAAACCTCCAAACATGATGTCTTTAATGTTTTAAATGTTTGACACAAACAATGTGAAAGATTTTTATATTTGAAGCTGCAAATCACCCAGAAAGTAACACAACACAAAGCGCACAATTATTAATAATGGATTGCATATATATAGCGCTTCTCGAGACCCTCAAAGCGTTTTACACACACTGGTGGAGGCAGCTACAGTTGTAGTCAGAACAGAAGTGAGGTTGTCATATCACGCCATCGGCCCCTCTGGCCATCACCAGTAGGCCATAGGTGAAGTGTCTTGCCCAAGGGCACAACAACAAACACTGTCAGAGCCAGGGTTTGAACCAGCAACCTTCCAATCACAAGACGAACTGCCAACTCTTGAGCCACAATCGCCCCATTCAACACCATCATACCAGTCATTTCCACCACATAATATCATCAGACATCTTTAAATTCAGAAATGCAGGTATTTGTACAGCAGATGATGTTTTTGTAGTGTTTACTTTCATGTTGTTCTTTCTGTAAACACAATGAAATGCATGTGATGCAAAATACAAGACCTGCTAATCGTATTACTTTAGGAGCTTTAGGTTTTCTTACTTTCTGGGTGATCATGTCTTCAGGTCGTTCTTTTAAGTTTGTTTTTTGAACCACAATATAACCTCAAACAATTTCATGTCTCTGCTTTCACCATCAACCCTGACCGATACATGCTCTTCCACTTATATGGTTAGAGTTCACAAGGAAGGTGGAGTTTATCACAGTTGCCACAGAGCAAGAGGTGAGGTACACCTGGACAGCCCAACAGTCTCTCACAGGGCAAACACAGAGAGAAAGAAAACTAGATGTACTCACACCTGTGAACAAACACCACAAACACAGGAAGAACATGTGAAGGCAAAGTCCCAGACAGCCATATGAACCCACGAGCTTGTTAAAGCGAGACGACCACCATGACCACTGCACCACCACACAGACAGAGCTTTCACAAAAATACAATGAAATTCGGGCTTGTCACATGTTTAACTGTCATCATTTGTCACTGAAAAATTATAAAACCAAAAATTCTGGAAGAAAAGTAAACAGAAAACAATTCATTCAAAAGTAGATTCAGTATTTTGTCAAATATCTCATGTAATACATTCTTCACTAGAGGGCTCTTTGTGGGGGGAAAAAGTAAATGAGGAAGTGATGGTGTTAAAGCTGAATGCAGTTTGTCTGCTGACACACTCACACAAGTCAGTCATTCCTGTTAGACAGATGTTGATTTGAACGTTTATTCATGTTATTGATATTTCTGAAACTCTGAGAGCAGCAGTGATCGGCTCTTTATAATCATCATACATCAACTTTCTCATTAGAAGAGAAAATCTACAACAGCCATGTTGTTGGCAGAAGCTGGATGTTTGTTCATGGGTTTCATTCTGTGTCTCTCAGGTAGGAATAATTTGTTTCTCCTCCTCATGATGACTGTGATGATGTTTCTGGAAGGCAGGAGTTTTAGTGTCAAACCTGCAGAAAGTTATAAAATGATTTTAGAAAACAGAAGATTGACAGTTAACAGGATTTGTACTTTTACTGTTCTGAACTGTCAAGTGTATCAAAGCACCAGATTGTGATCCTTCACAGTAACATGCTGTCATCACAGATTAGCACAGAAAAGAAAGTTAGCATAAATGTTCACCATGTTTTCTAATCACATGTTGTGTTAAAGGTGTTCAGGGAAAACCAAACAGCATCTGTGCCTTGAAAGGTTCATCAGTGAATCTGCCCTGCTCACATCAACATCCCACTGCAAGAAATAGCTGGTACACTGGACACGATACTGTCTCCAAGATTGAACTCTCTACAGATGAAACACATGTAAAGTACAGCATGTCAGCAGAGAGTAATTTCACTCTAACAATCAATAATCTGACAGAGAGTGATGCAAGTTTTTACTGCTGCATTAAAACTGCTGACAGATCAAAGTGTCAACAAAGTGGAATTCATCTCCAAGTTACAGGTACAGTTCTTTTTACAAATGCATCACAAATGAATGAGTTTATGGATGATCAGTGTATTCATGTTGGTCATGTGACCTCTCAGAGCTGCAGGTAAAGGTGATTCCTGCCACAGAGGGACAGACAGTAACACTGATGTGCAGCAGCAGCTGTCCTCTGACTGAAAAGCCTGCAGCCTACATCTGGTACAAGAACAGAGAGTTTCTCTATGAGGACTGGTCTCCCTGGTACCAAGAGCTGCTCAGCAGTGAGGAAGCAGTCACATACTCCTGTGCTGTCAAAGGCTACGAGGATCTCAGAGCCCCTGAAGTCTCTGTGGGTGAGTCATGATGGACACCTCCTCATCATGTTATGAGATGTTAAATACAAACACTTTACTCTTCAGACTCTAATGAATTTACTGGAAGTTGTTGTTTTTTCTCAGGTTCCATCACAGAGACCTGCTTCAGTGTGACCTATGCTAAAGGGAGAATGTGTTCTTCTCAGCAGACATCAGTGGACGAGTCCTGCTCCATCACATATCCCAGAGGTGAAGTTCTGGACAAACTGCACTTTGAAACTTCATTTTTATTTGTTAATTTATTTGACATGACAGAGATGAACTGGTGGAAAATGTGTTTATCATCTCCCAACAGAAATTCATGTCCAGAGGACTCCTGCTGAACACAGAGGTCACATCAGACTGATCTGTAACAGCAGCTGTTTTCTGACTGACCCTCTGATTTCCTTTGTGTGGTATGAGAACAGAAAGCCTAAAGTGCAGGAGGGAAAACAGATTCTAGTTTCCAGCTCTAATCGTGACAGTTTGTCTTGTGCTATAAAAGGTCTTGAGGATGTGCGCTCTGCTGATGTCTGTGAGTAAACTTATTGTCTCTCCACTTACAAAGTATTACCACCACTTCTTGCAATAAAGACTAATCATCACACTGGTTTCCTGTAAAGTTCAGGATCAGTTTTAAAATGTTGGTGATCACATCACAATTCTCAGCTGCAGATCCAAAACTCTGGACTCGTCTCCCTCTTCAGATCTGCTCATCTATGATACTAACAGTATTCATCTCCTGACTTCTCCTCAGCTTTTTCAGTCTCAGCCAAGAGTAACTCAGTCTGTCATTTTCCCCAGTGTATTTCTTTCTTCATTTATATATATTTAATGTTATTATTTCATTATTGCTTTTATTAATTATTTGGTTATTTTTATTATAAGTATACTTTAAAGTGCTTTTTACATGTTGTGCAGTACGTTCGTCAACATCTGTTGTGTTTAAATGTGTGATAGAAATAAACTGATTTGACTAATTAAGTTAAAATATCTCTTCTCTGTTTCATTGATATTTCAGGTGTTAATGATTCCTGCTGGACGTTGAATTATGTCCACAGCAGAATCTGTGCTCTGGAAGGATCTTCAGTCAACATCTCCAGTAAATACTCACATCCTGACTATGAGCAGATACAGTCTAAATGTTGGTACAAAGTCAAGAGAGAAGCTGAACAGCTGACTGAGGATGCAGATCATGTGGAGTATGATGACAGCATGAAGAACCAACACATCCTCAGATTAAAGAAGCTGAAGAGAGATGACTCAGCAGAATACAGGTTCACCATCACAACAGAAAATGAAGAAGTGAAACAGTTTGATTTTCCTGGAGTTATTCTGACTGTCACAGGTAATTACAGCTTGTTTGACTCACTATTCATTGTTTAGATCCCAGTTAGTCCTGTGTGTTACTCAAATAAGCTAACAGAAACTAATCTAAGCTGGTAGTGGGGAGACTCAGCCAGCTCTAACAGCCTACAGCTGCATGACTACAACGTTTCAGCTTGATGATGAAATCCACGAGCAACTCCAGAGTTAGCTGCAATTATTAGCTATTAATGGCAATTAACAGCAGCTCTGCTCACCTATGTTTGCACTTGTTACCTTACTGGTGAAAATAGATCCCAGGTATGTGTTAGCATAAGGACTAGAACAATCTGTGAGAACGATTTGAGAGATGTAATATTTATACACAAGTTTTCACCTTTACTGTTATTGAAAGAGTCAAAAAGAAAATGTCCACAACTTTAGACTTTAAATGTAGTCTTGTGTTGCTTTGAAGGAGAGAGAGCATCAATGAGAAGCAGAGACTCAGCACAAAATCACCAAACTTCTTCCAGGTTTCAGTCCAACACAGCCAGAATTCCAGTTCATAAATCCATTGATTATGGTTCATCCACTTGGGTTTCTAACTAAAAATGTCCTCCAGTAATGTCACAGCTGTCACACGTACACTAAGATTTGTGGCCCTTGGACCATTTACTGTCAGTAGGTTCATTCTGGGTTACAAACAGCATGAAGCACCATCATTCATCTATGCAAACTGGTCAAGGAGACACAACCTGATCCATGATGGAGTCATCAGACCTTTCAAGATGTTTATACAAACTGATGCAATTTTATTTCCTCATTCAGTCAGTGATGAAAGGTTTTTTTTAGTCTAAGTTTTCTGTTTCAGTCCATGCATGGTTATCAGTCCCCAAACAGACAGAAAGAACAGACAGACAAATGTTAAGTTATGTGAGCAATTAAATCTCCTACATAGAGTTAAAGCTCTTTATATTATCCTTTACAATAAAATCTTTACTAAATTATGTAGTTTTCTTTTCTTAAACCTAATACAGTTCTCATATTTGTAAAAGAAAAAAAGATTCTCTCAGTCACTTTGTAACATTGACGCTACAAACCAACCTGCTGTTTATAAGAAACACTTAACATAAAATATCTCTCACAGTTACTGAAAAGTTTAAGTATCTTTCAGAGCTGAGCGTGAAGATGAGTCCTCCTGCAGTGGTGACAGAGGGTCAGAGAGTCACACTGACCTGCAGTACCAGCTGTCCTCTGACTGACAACACAAACTACATTTGGTACTTGAACAGTCGACCTCTGACCCCGAGAGAGAACCAGAACAAACATCTGATCCTAGACCCAGTCAGTAGGGAGGATGCAGGAAGCTACTCCTGTGCTGTGAAAACCAACAAAGATATCAGCTCTGCTCCAAAGACTCTCACTGTCCAAAGTATCACAGGAACATGGACACCAGCAGCTGCAGGAGTTTCTGCTGCTCTGCTCCTTTTAATACTTCTCACTGTCTGCTGGTGGAGGAGGTGAGGATGAACACTGTTTTCTCTGTCAGATCATTGAAATTCAATTTAGAATTTACACACTAACCTGACACCACCTGTTCATTTTTGTTATCACTTTTTTTTATAAACCAGAAGAAAGAGGAACTCTCACCAACCTTCAAGAAATGAAAATTTGGAGGATTTGGAGGTGATAAAAATAAAATACAGTTTTAGTACAACACAAAACATCAGCCTTCCAAAAATACACCCAAGTCATTTTTAAAGAGATGATACCTTTCTTATTCTTCACTAAAATCAGATCATTATTCTTTCTTAGTTTTTTGTCTTCTTTTAGTTTTTCTTCTGCTGACACAGAAATATTTTTGTACCTTATGGTTTAAAGGTCTATTCCTTTGTCATAAATATTTTCTACAGCAACAAATAATAGACCAGTCAGCTTTTTAAAAGCTTTATAATAGTTTTTTAAAATGTGAGTCTGTTTTTTAAACAGACTCACTCACATAGTTTAACTCATATAAAAGATCTATGAATATAAGTTTAAATCTAGTACTTTGGGCTAATTCTACCATCCAGCTGAGCTCTTAGTTGAAGGATCTGCAGTAATTTATTCATTACTGTAAAAATAACAATAATCATCATCATCACTGATAATGTAGCTTCTCTGTTTCTTTGCTATCATTTAAACTTTGGTCCCCAGTATGACGACATCGCAGCTCATCGAGGAGAGCAGGACCTGAACTACCAAAGACTCCACATCTACAAGAATGAAACAGATTCTCTCTACTCCACGATTCCTCCATCTCAGCCCCGAGAACAACATCATATCCACTACAAACCTGAGTATGTCTGAAACATTAATTACACTGTAAACGAGGGCTATATTGTTACAATACTGTAGATTATTACACACTGGGCTTTAATAACCTGAATAAGATCAAAGTGGATTATAGAGTTCATTACTTTGTATTTTGAATATAGAGGGCTGTGAGCTCCTTTCCAGATTCAGTGGATCAAATAAGGAAACTGTTTTTGTTTTTGTCTTATATTTCACATAGTCAGTCATTTTTTTTTAACTAGATCAAAGAGGACTTCCAGACAGTCTCCAAGAAGAACCTCAGACAGCAAAGAGCAGGTACAGAACTGGATTCAAAGAAAAACATCTCCTCATCTGTCATGTTTGTCTTCACCTGAAATAATCCAAAAAGTCTTCAGCTTTTTCAGTTTTCTCACAAACTCTACCTGATGATTTTCTTTCTTATAGTTTTTATTTGATTATATACAGTTCAGTGTTGGGTAAGTTACTTTAAATTAGTAACTTAGTTACATTACTAGTTACTTCTATCAAAAGTAACTCAAGTTACTTCAAGTTACTTGTTACTTTCAAAGTAACTCGTTACTAGGGAAAGTAACTTTGGTTTTACTCAGAATTCTCTTGTTAATGTGTTGCTTCTGTAACTGGATACCCAGCAAGATTGCCAGTCTTCTAGCTTGCTTACTTACCACAACTGAACTGTGCCACTGAGTTTGGCACAGAGTTTGTGTCTGAAATAACTTCAGTGTCACAGCAGAGACACCACAGCTGGTGTGTCTGTCAGTGGGTTTCACACTTTGTACTAAAACAGACAACACAGGAAAATAATTAACAGAAATATAGAAATACTTCAGCTTCACTTTAAAGAGGTCTAATGAAAATAGGAGACATGCTAATGATATTACTCTGGGAGCTTTGGTTTGTTTTACTTTATGGGTGCTCTGCAGCTTTGACTGTAAAAATATTAACTCTGTTTCTGAAAGAAGGTAAAACATCAAAGTCATCACGTCTGCAGGTTTAACTTCTGTCAAGTGTGGGGTTTTTTTTAAACCTCAAAATAACAACTAAACCACACGTCTCTGTTCTCACTGTTACACTGACAGGTATTGATGAAAATATAATTACATTTAATCACGTCACATGTGTACTTTGTAAAAGACTAAACAATGGATTAAGTTATACACAGTTCAAATAAAGTTACCATAAACAGCCTCTTCTTCTTCCACATGTTATGTTTCATATTAGTAAAGGTTTTTTCTGTAGGTGGCCAAGATGTTGATAAAAGTAAAACACAGAGAGACAAAGAAATATGTCAAATTGGAAGAAGTCAGCTTCACAGATTTTATGAGTGCAGGTAAGTTATACATGGTTTGTAATAAGTCATTAAAGAGGAAATGATAATGTTGTTATTAACTAAGTGATGATTTTACTTCAGTGCAGCAGAAGTTTCTCATACCAGAAAATGCAGCACTGAAAGTCACAGATGAGCAGGGTATAGAGGTGGATGAGGATGTCTTTCCTGAACTTGCAGCAGTCAAAGAGGTGTGTTTTGTCATCTATACAGCTGAAGGTAAGTAAATACATGCTCCGATAGATTTTGTAGGATTTGATTTGTACAGTTACTCCTAAATAAACATTTTTAATTTGTCTAATATCCTGTAGTAACAATCACAAAATGCTGCTTTCATGGCTCAACAGTAAGTTGGATTTATCACGTGCATTTCAGACATCCTGGAAACAGAATCATCCAAGAAGCTGCGTGACTGCTCTGACCTAACACGCTATGTGACACTCACACCTTGTGGTATGTAAATTGTATATTACCATAATAAAATACAAAATAACCATCTGTTCTCCTGGAAGAAAGTATAATTTAATCAAAGCATACAATTTACTGGCCTTATGTGCGTAAATGGTAGCTTTGCTGTGGTTGATTTTTGATTGTATATGCCTTATATTCTAATACTTGTGTTTGTCAGACCTTATAGAGTCTGTTTCATGTTAACACTGCATTACAAGAAGTGTTTATTCTGTAGTCATTTTTTTTCTTTAATTCAGTTTCCCCCCCCCAATGTTAGGCCTATCTGACCACACAATGTCTCAACTGTTTAGCTGCCATAATTGTTGCTGTTTTAATGTTGAATGTTACACTATTACAGTGCTGTTACACAGAATGTATGTTAGTCCATGCAGCATTGAATTTTGAATATGATATTTTTGATAAATAAAATTCATACATTCACAATAATCAGTATGGTGTTTTTGTAGTAATTGTCACCCAAAACCTTTTTTCATTTGATGAGTGACACTACAAAAGAGTTAATATCAAAATGAACTCTAGTTATGAGTTACATTTTACTCTCTATGGTAGTAGAAATTTTACTCCATGAGAGTTTAGTTTTAACTCCTATAAAGAGTTGAAAAATCAACTCCCAGAAAAGAGTTACTCGAACTCTGCACTAGAGTTCATTCGATGGTCACGCATGTACACTCAAATGTAGTTAATCTGAACTCCCAGAGAGTTTATTCCAAAGACCAGAATTTGCTGTGTACCAATAGAAAGGAAGAGGCAGCCGTGCAGCGTAAAGACAGAATAACTCCAGCTTTGTGTCTTTTTCATTGTAGCTGAAGTCCGGGACAAACTGTTCCTTTTCACCTCAATAAGAAACGCGTAATATTTTCTCTGAATAAGAGACGATTCGGTTTTTTAGGGGACTAAAAAGGGATTATTAGTGTTGGCAACTCTAATAATTAACCTTAAGAACAAAATAACGTTGAACATCAGTAACTTCATAGCACCCACCCAGCTGTATAGAAACTCCGTCATGCTAGCTAGTACCCAGTACAAAAGAGTCAGCATAACGAAAATAAACTACACCTAAACTTGGTTTATATCTGACCCAGATAGACTACAGGTCATAACTTCTTACCTGAAGTTCAGTTCGGAGCGGCGGCCGCCTCGGGTCTCTCTTCCTCCTGCCTCCCCTTTCCCTCATCCACCTGCTGGCCTCCACCACATGCTAATGTTACTGAATCTGTGGAAGCTCCGCGATAGCCACCACACGAAGTAACGAGTAACGACCCTATCTAAATCCCAGTAACGATTAACGCATTCCTGATTTTGGCATAATAATTAGTTACCGTGCTCGTTACCACAATAATAACGTAGTTACTGTAATGCCTTACTTAATAACGCATTAGTCCCAACACTGATACAGTTACACCATGAACATCATGTGAAAGGGATTTGAGCTGTTTGAAACTATGATTCTCAATGTCATTGTTTGTACTGACAACATTTAGGCATATAAGGGATAATGTTTGATGTAATTTAATATGAATTTAAAAAGGCTTGTGTACCATATTGTTAACATTGACTTTTATCAAATGAACTCTACAAAGTGAAATTTTCTAATGCTCTGATAGGAGAGTGAGCTAAAGGTTTAGTTTGATATAAATGTATAATAACTGTCTCGTCTCCACAGATGAACCCTGATCTCATGTATGGAAACATCTCAGCTCAGTCAACAGAGCAGGATGATCATCGCTGAAGTAAACTGCACTTTAATGAGAACCACACAGCTGACCTCCAACACTGAAACACTGCCTGCTCACTAAAGAAGAGTTTGTTACCATGGTGATTTAAAGGAACATTTTGCGGAGAGTTTGTGTCTGAAATAACTTCAGTGTCACAGCAGAGACACCACAGCTGGTGTGTCTGTCAGTGGGTTTCACACTTTGTACTAAAACAGACAACACAGGAAAATAATTAACAGAAATATAGAAATACTTCAGCTTCACTTTAAAGAGGTCTAATGAAAATAGGAGACATGCTAATGATATTACTTTGTGAGCTTTGGTTTGTTTTACTTTCTGGGTGCTCTGCAGCTTTGACTGTAAAATTATTAACTCTGTTTCTGAAAGAACGTAAAACATAAAAGTCATCACGTCTGCAGGTTTAACTTCTGTCAAGTGTTGGGGGTTTTTTTAAACCTCAAAATAACAACTAAACCACACGTCTCTGTTCTCACTGTTACACTGACAGGTTATTGATGGAAATATAATTATGTTTAATCACGTCACATGTGTACTTTGTAAAAACTAAACAATAAAAAGAGAAAAAGCAGCAAAAAAGAAAACAGATTCCAAGAGACATTCAATATGATGTCAGTGCATCGATTCTTCACTAGAGGGCTCTGCTTTGTTGGACAGTTATATACAGTCAAGTCCATAATTATTCATACCCCTGGCAAATTTTGACTTAAAGTCACTTTTATTCAACCAGCAAGTTTTTTGTTTTTTTTTAACTGGAAATGACACAGGTCTCTCCCAAAAGATAATAAGACGATGTACAAGAGGCGACATGTTTGTGAAGGTTCTTAGTCATCCAGGTCATCGTAGTCCTGGATGACCAAGAAGGAGCTTGGAAAGAAAAGCATCTGGACTTCTCTCTCATCTCTCATCCATTAGGCTTCTTCAGTTCTAGGGTCAAACAGTGGAGAGTCCCAGATTTAAGGCCTGTGGGAGTGACCCCCCCCCCAAAAGAGGGACAACGGGCCCCATAATGATCCTCTACCTAATCACATGAGCCAAGGTGTGAAAATGGGTGTAGGTCACAATCAGCCAAGGTTTTGGGTGAGCTCATTGTGAAACCTTTCCCCACCCTATCATGTGATTTCCTGAGGTCAGATGGCCCAGGGTGTGAGTGGGTGTTGGAGCAACTCCACTCCTCAACATGTCTTGAAGTTCTCTACAGACCTGGTAATGAACTAATAATATGATTCAGGTGTGTTGACCCAGAGTGATATCTAAAGCCTGCAGGGCAGGTATTGAGGCCTGGAGTTTCCCCACCCCTGATCTACATTATGCAGCTTTATCATAACAGATAATAATATAATGTTTGTGGGTCACTACAATCAGAGTATGGTTCTCTTGTAGTTTTCCTCTGAGGCTCTTGCTTTGAGAAACCACAGCTTCTATGATCTTCTCTTTTCTATAACAGGCAACTCAGTGCCTGTAATACTGCCATTCATCATGTTCACTTCAATTCAAATTAAATTCAATAAAACGTTATTGATCCTGAAGGTTGACCCCGAAGGAAATTGGGTTAAGGCTGCCGACCTTTGCCATCGCCATCTTACCCTTCCGACCATACATGCATCAGACAAACGTCACATGGGGAAGACAGGTCAGAGGGGTATACAATTAGGGCTGGGTATCGTCACTGATTTCTAGAATTGATTCGTTTCCGATTCACAAGGCCCCGAATCGATTCAATCCACAATTCGATTCGATTCAATTCAATTTGAATCTGGGAAATTCTGGGATCTAAATATTATAATTCAGATCAGTGATTTACATATTTTTGTATCTATAAAAAGGAAGCTGACACACACAAGACTTTATCAAAGGTGTAAGCATCACAGCAGATGCCTTTGTGTCAAAGTAGCTGAAGATAAAACACAGAAAAACATGAAGGTGATTTTCCTGTTCTGGGATTTTATAAAAATATTCTGCAGTACATCAAAAACGGAAAAAAAAAAACATTAATCAACATATGAACGTTACCTCTGATGTTACAGCAGTTTTATTACAGACACAGCTGAGCGTTTTGCATTTTGCATAATTTTGAAGTTTAAATTTGTTCAGTATTGAACGGCAGAAATGAGGTTTTCTTTTCGGAAGTAAGTAAAAGGAAAAAAAAAAAACAGCGACCGACAGCGCTGTAAACAACGGTAGACTTGTGCGTAACAAGCAAGCGAATAATGCAGAAAACAGATTTTTTAGATGGGAAACTGTTCTTGAAGTACAGAGAGAGAGAGAGAGAGCTGTGCATGAATGATTTTATCGTGGTGGAAGCAAAACAGCAAAAGTCAGAGGGAATTCATGACGATGTTTATGTGAAGCGTAGTTTGGATCTTCTTTTGCTGCTGGTTCGGTCAATATTGTTTGGAGAGAGATAAAACTAACAGCTTTAGAATCGGCGCAAAAAGGGCGTGAACACAGAGCGCAGACCCGCCAACAGATCAGAATCAGCGAGCTGTCGGCTTTCAGCTCGTGTCTGTGCCGTCAGGTGAGAAAGTCACAGAATCCGTGTTCCTGCTCTCATTTACTGTCTTAGCTGTTTGGTGGTTGTTGAAATTTTATGAGGTTTCACCTGAGATTCTGGCATTTCGGGCAAAATCAATTTATATTAAAAAATCAATTCAGGATTTTAATGAATCGATTTCACGTTATCCAAGCCAGAATCGATTTTAATCGATAAATCGATTATAAAAACCCACCCCTATATACAATGGAAAAAGCACAACAAGAGGAAAGACGAGGAGAAAAAAGAACTCCCCCCAGATTGAGCTCCAACAAGGAGATCAGTTTGAGAACAAACAAAAAAAAAAAAAAAACCCACCTCAGCAAATAGCACATGAATCATCACATCTCACTACATAGGAGACATAAGCTTCGAAGACATTTGGAGGGGGTGGAGGGTAAGTGTAGGTCTGTTTTGTTGTTCCAGTCAGCTTCGACCTTGGCAGGCCTTCAGCTGGCACCAGTGGGATAGCCGCATGAGTGAAGATGGTGAATGTTTAGGTTTAGTGCGAACAACTGCATCCAATTTTAGAGATGGTCTAATATCCATCACCTGTCACCAATTCTCTCAATTCCCGTTGTTCTTCTCCAAGATCTTATCCATATTGCCTTCAAAATACAGTCTGAGTACTCACAGCCCTGCCAATTGTCTATCATGTCGGCAAACCTTATGGGATTTTGAACAGCTGTAGCCACTTCTTGTTCTTCGATAAGCCAGGTCAGAGCCAGCTCCAATCAGCCAGAACTCTGTTATCTTGGTTCCGAATTGGTAGATGTCGTTCAATGTCCTCCATTGAGAGTGTCACCAGACAGACGACGCAACCGACCATCGAGTATCCAGCAGGAAACGTCTCCGAAGGACAATCAGGATCAGGATCTCCCAAGCCCAGGAAGATGTCAATTCCGTTACGGGACCAGTTAATCAAATCCATAATTCGTTAGATTTTAGAGAACAGGACTGAGAAACTCTTTGAGGGTTAGAAAGCGAGACTATAAAAAAGACACGAGAAGCCAAGCAGGAAAGATAAGCGAGAGGGAGAAGGAGAAAAATGCGACCGCCTCCGTCAAGAGCAAAGACAGAGAACGTCTGCTCATAATGTTGGCATTGCGTTTACTGTTATTAATGAGTATGAATTAAATGTTGGGACTTATCAGCTCTTTATATTGAAACACTCTCGCTCTCAGGCTCAGTTACACACCAATTAACGGGAAGCCTCAAAACCAGTGTTTTATCTATAGTGGAAGTTTTGTTTTGAAACCAAAACCAAATTTAAGACACCCATAAACCAGACTAGTGGCCTATTAAATGTTTAAATCTAGGTTGGCTTTATAGCTGAAAATAAAGTCATTAAGTTTGGCCACACTTTCCATCCACATCCCCTTATTCCTCCCAATGACCATGATCATGACTGTCATTCATTCTCAACATTCAGCATAAGACACTGACATAGCATTGTCTCTCTTATAGTGCATACACTCTTCACTATTACAGTCTTTTCAGAGAGCTACGCTTCCACTACTGTGAATATATTCATAGCCCTCTGTAGATCATCTGTATATATGTAGCACATCTGTATATATGTAGCACATCTGTATATATTTAGTACAACTGTATGCTATACAGATGTTCATAACTCTTCCACCATTTATACTACCCTTATCTTTATATATCAGCATATACGTACATTTGCCCGTAGTACATCTGTATATTTGATCTCTACTTTACTTATCTGTTTATAATTGCTCTCATTGCTCTTGATACTCTTGCACTTCTGATTAGATGCAAACTGTATTTTGTTACCCTGTATTCATACATGTGTAATGACTATAAAGTTTAATCCTAATCCTATATCTTAGAGGGAAGTACATTGTACTCAACATTTAACCAACTTCTTAATTTACAAGCATGTGTAAGCTTTACAGGTTTTTCTACTGCTTTTAGTTTGATATAGAATTATTTTTCATGCACATGTGAATAATATACATGATTAATGGGACTGTAGACTGAACTACCCAACAGCACAGACGCAGAGTTGTTAAAGCACCTACAGCTATAAAATGCTACTTGTGCTAAAAGTAAAAACAGGTGAGGCTGTTTTAATGTAACAATAACTAAATAAGACAGCCCATCATTTTTATGTTTTCATGCTTTCTGGGGGTTAGGGTTAGTTTATGAAGACTGAAAAACAACTACAACTTTGTACAAGAAAGTTACAAATACATATCAATAGTACACAGAGGTTAGAGGAGGTGAAACACACATTTTCCATCACATTTGTCATTCCCCTTCATCAAGACCAGGTATTTAAGGAGCGGCTGTGGCAGCAGTTCTCTTCCTGATCATTGTTTCCTCTACAGCATTAACTCATGCACACATCCCTGTGGTGATGACCACTTTGTGAGTCTGACACAGAAAGCAAATAAGTTATTTTGTCCTGAGTTAATGCCCCTTAAAACTGACCTATTTCAGACTTACAGTTCAATACTATACAATATAGCAAATCTCCAACTGGACAGTGTTAAATAACATTATTTTATTTTAAACTTGAAGCTTTGAACATATTTCTTTTTGCATTGGGACAGAAATTAATATGAAAAAGGCTCTTTTCAAATTTGTTTGGGTGAATGGAAAATATTTTTTGTGGTATCGTAAAAAAATATTTGTTATATAAATATATTGGTATGGAAAACATTTATTATTCATAGATACAGATACATAGATACAAGCTCATGTTATTCATCTGAAGAAACAGACAGATAGAATGAGTGTGATAAAGGACATAGTGTGTTGTTACACTGGTAATGCCAGGAGAGGCAGTATCGGTTCTGTAAGACAGTGGAAGAAGAGAGCGTCCTGCAGAAGGCAGTGAACGGACACTCATGTTATGAACATGTGGCTGAGAGAAGGTTCAGTAAACAAGTAGCAGCAATATTCCTGTGTGAGGCTCAGTCATTTTTATTTTTTGAAGATGCAACATCCTAAAGGTGTATATAGAAAACATGTTGATCCTGAAGCATTTATTGAAGCTTCTGAGCTATTTGTGTAATCTTCTCCTGAAGTTCTCAGGTAGATTTGGCCTTTCGATTGGAAATTTAACATCTCGTACAAAGTTAAAGACTTTTATTTAAGTTTGGTAGAATTCTATTTCAAAGAAAAACAAGACTCTCTGCTAAGTTGATGACATCACATTTTACATTCTAAGTGGATGACATCACACTCCATTTGCACTCCCTGACATCACACTCCAGATCAAAGGATCAAAGGGAAATTGAGCAATAACATTCTATCAAAAGTCCTTAAGTAGAACACCAGCGTGCTCTCAGTATGTCTCAGAACTGTGCAACTGTATAGGAACACACCACGAGCCAACCTTTCGACAAAGATTTGACACATTAAGCGTATGCAACAAAACACAAACCCAAACCCCGATCGAATAGAAAAAATATCATTCGACACTGTAAGACAAAAGATAAGAAAAATGCAACATATGCAGCAAAACCTTGATCCCCAGGAAGGGACCTCATCAGCCGCTGTTAGCCCTAAGCAGCAAAACCCAAACCCAAAAGGGAAAAAAAAGGCACCAAATGAGGGGACTCCACCTGATGCTGCCAAACCAAAGGGTGCAAACAAGAAGAAGATGCAAAAAAATGCAAACCCAAACCCCAGAGCCAGAAACCCTGGACCCAATCGAGGGCCTGTGCAACATCAGCCCAATGCCCATTTTAAACCCAATAATGGGCCAGGGCAATACTGGCAAAATCCACAGTTTTTGCCAAAACAAGGGCCTGTGCAACATCAGCCCAATGCCCACTTTAAACCCAATAATGGGCCTGGGCAGCACTGGCAAAATCCATGGTTTTTGCCAAAACGAGGGCCTGTGCCACATCAGCCCCATCCTGACCATAACACCAACGATGGGCCACCTCAGCCACAGCCTCACTTAACACCAAATGATGGCAGTCGTCCATACAATGAGACTGGTGAACTGGGTGCGCTGAGATTCCACCTGCAGGAGGCTCAGCACATGTGCAAAACCAATCTTTATAAAATGACAGCTGCAAACCACAAAGCTGCTGCAGCTAAAACTCAGAATGATTGGGTTCGTCTGCAGCTACAGTGCTGCAGACAAAACGCTCAAAAAACCATCCTTGAGCTCCAAAAACAGCTGGAAGAGGCTCGTAGAAAGACACCCGAGGAGAACTTAACCCCTGAGGTAAGTGAGGATCCTGTTCAAGACAGCAACACAGCTGTCACAGCTGCAGAGCTGAGTGTGGACGCTTCAACACAAACTGCAGAAGCTCCACACACAGACTCTACAGACGTAAAAAGTGTTCGAGAAGCTGAGTTGGAGGTCCAGTGCAAAAAACAGCAAGAAGAGATCGAACAACTCCGTGAGCAGCTCCTCAAAACTCAAAAGAATCTTGAAGAGGAAGTTGCAAAGCGCAACGATCAGGAACAAAGAGCCAACTGTGAGCTCGCTGAGCTGAAAGACAAACTCAGCACCAGTGAGGCTCTTTGTGAAAAAAATGATTTGAAGGTGCAAAATTTAAAAGAAGAGCTGGAGAAAACCAAAGCTTCCCACCAGGAAATCGTGGAGCAAAACCTGGAGAACACAACAATCTGCAACCAACTCGGGCAAACAGAGGAAGAAAAGATCACACTTCAGGAGTTTTTGCTGTCTCTGCAAGAGACAATAAAAAAGCAAGAAGACCAGTCCAACGTTGCCAATCCTGAAAATTCTCCAGCCCAAAACGAGACACTCCAGGAGAATCAGACAGAAAAAGAGGAGGCCAGCGCTACCAAACCAGAAAGTCCAGAGGCCCGAGATGACCAAGTGCCAAAAGAAAAACCAAAAAAGAAAAAGGAGCGCAACTGGTTTTGGAGACTGTTCACTTAAGTGACTTCCACTCCGTCTCCTATAAAAACACAGTATTATACAACTAAATATTATCAGTCACTTCCAGTGCCAAAACACCCATTTTAAAGCATATTTGCTTTAATACTTAGTTGTGTATAACTTTGTCATCGGCTCCACCCCCCCAACCGGTCACGGCAGATGGCCGCCCCTCCCTGAGCCTGGTTCTGCCGGAGGTTTCTACCTTTTGAAAGGTAGTTTTTCCTCCCCACTGTCGCCAATTGCTTGCTCATAGGGGATTGTTGGGTTTTTTCTTTAGTTCAGTTCAATTCAATTCATTTGTATGTAAATACTGTTGGATTGAATTGAACTGAATTAAAGAAGATTTTTAGGAGACGGAGTAGTCACTGAGTGAACCAGGGTATTATAACATCTTACCCATGAAAAACTACGATCAACCAATCAAATAAACAATTGAATTTAACAAAACATTTGAAGTGTGAACATTTTGTGTCATTTAAAACATGTGAAAATGTCCAATTATAACAACCTAACAGCAGAAATAAAAATGTTTACATCCTGGTTGAAAACATTGTTCTGTGAATGATATCCACTGTGTCTGTGCTGTTGATGCCTTTTGAAAAAAAAAGTCTAAAGTATTGTAGTTGAGTACAGCTCCAGGTTGTGTACAGAGCACTTTCCATTTGCTGTAACTTTACTCTGCTATCTCATCAATAATGAATTTGATCATCATCTGTTCCCTGAATGCAATTGACACCCTCTTCTCAACGAGAAGCCTGGGCTCGGGTGGGCCTGAGTGTCCTGGAGGTACTTCCCCTGCCGGATACACGGGTGGCCAGGTCGTGTGCCTGGCGGGACTGTTGAAAAGTTAATAGCTATATTTGCAAAGCCCTTTATTAAAATATGCTTTCATGACATTATTGTTTGTCGGACGGTGGTCAGCGCTATCAGTGGCTGATGAGTGGGACATGAAATGTCACCTCTCGGGACACTGGGGAGGGAGCCTGAGTTAGTGTCTTGTGTTGAGAGATACTGACCTCAGTAAACAGCTTGAGGATCTGCAGCTGTATGGTCTGGACTTTCAGGTGAGGAGAAGAGCTGAGCTGGAGACATCTGACAGAGGCCCTGGTTCAGAAGATCTTAAACTCCCAGTTTGAAGTGAAGACAGAGCTGAGTGTAAAAGCAAAGATCTCAATTTACTCTCTGAGCTGCATCTTTATCTTCACCTATGGTCATAAGCTTTGGGTAATGATTGAAAGAATGAGATCACAGATACAAGCAGCAGAAATAAACTTCCCCTGTCAATCTTTTCTCTTCTGTGAGAGCAAATATAACTGTGCTTTAAAGAATATGATTGTTTCCTTGCATGACACATGGAGATGAGTTCTCCGTCACAAATGGTGTGGTCACCTGCAGGTTGAAGGTCATTGCAACTCCAACCCACATCCACTGCTACTGTACTTAAAAGAAGTTAGGACATCATTAAAGACTTTGTTCAGGTAATTGCATTTGGATCACCTAAATCATGCCTGGACTGACAAACAAATCATCCTTATAGATGTTACAACATGCCAAGCTTCTGTTGTTGAATGCAGCAACCAGCAATGACACTGGACTGTCATTCCTACCGGAGAATTGTAGTCCGATTGCATTACCAGAAAGTAACCATTTCAAACATTGAGGACAGCTATAGTACTAGTACCACTTCCTGTTCCTGCTCAAACACAGTGGTGTTTCTGAGTAGCTTATTTGCTTAGCAATTTAATTAACAACTTTTAAATACATTCTTTTTTCAGAGTATAATCTTCACGTGCTTCATCTGAAGCACACTTTCTGTGTATTCACTACTTAATTTATAGCCAAAGTATTCACTCACTATCTCTGTACTGTTTCGCTAGCTTAGCTTAGCTCGTAGCCGACTCGTTAGCACCATGGCTACTTCACCTGTCCCTCCTGCACTTCCTTGCTCATTGTGTCAGATGTTTAGTTACTCCTCGGCTTCCTTTAGCAGTAATGATATCTGTAACAAATGTAGCATATTTGCAGCTCTGGATGCCAGGATTATTGAATTGGAGACTCGGCTTCGCACCCTTCATTCATCTGTATCTAGCCAGGCCCCTGTAGCTGGTGCAGCCGAAGATAGCGTAGGCCCCGCTAGCTGTTCCCCGGCAGACCCCAAGCAGCTGGGAAAGAGGGCTGCTGGGTGACGGTGAGGAGGAAGCATAGTCCTAAACAGAAGCCCCAGGTACACCACCAACCCGTTCACGTGTCTAACCGTTTTTCCCCACTCGGCGACACACCCGCCGGGGGTCAAACTCTGGTAATTGGTGATTCTGTTCTCAGACATGTGAAGCTAGAGACACCGGCAACCATAGTCAATTGTCTTCCAGGGGCCAGAGCAGGCGACATTGAAGGAAATTTAAAACTACTGGCTAAGGGTACACGTAAATTCAGTAAAATCATAATTCACGTCGGCAGTAATGACACCTGGTTACGCCAATCGGAGGTCACTAAAATCAATATTGAATCGGTGTGCAACTTTGCCAAAACAATGTCGGACTCTGTAGTTTTTTCTGGTCCCCTCCCCAATCAGACCAGGAGTGACATGTTTAGCCGCATGTTCTCCTTAAATTGCTGGCTGTCTGAGTGGTGTCCCAAAAACGATGTGGGCTTCATAGATAATTGGCAAACCTTCTGGAGGAAACCTGATCTTGTTAGGAGAGACGGCATCCATCCCACTTTGGATGGAGCAGCTCTCATTTCTAGAAATATGGACAAATTTATTAAACCCCTCAAAATATGACTATCCAGAGTTGGGACCAGGAAGCAGAGTTGCAGTCTTACACGCCTCTCTGCAGCTTCTCTCCTCCTGCTCCCCCCCCAAAAACCCATCTCCATAGAGACTGTGTCAGCTTCCAAAAAGACAAAAAACAAACTAAAAACCAGCAACAAACAACTTAAACATAAACAATTACAAAGAAAGAACAATACAGTATCCACATCTGAACCAAAGAGTAAAACAGTGAAACCAGTCTTACTTGTTATCATCTATTGTCCACCTGGGCCTTACACAGAGTTTCTGTCTGATTTCTCAGACTTTATATCTAATTTAGTTCTGAGCTCAGATAAAATAATTATTGTGGGTGATTTTAACATCCATGTAGATGCTAAAAATGACAGCCTCAACATGGCATTTAATCTGTTATTAGACTCAATTGGTTTCTCTCAAAATGTAAAAGAACCCACCCACCACTTTAATCACACTCTAGATCTTGTTTTAACATATGGCATAGAAACTGAACATTTAACAGTGTTTCCTGAAAACCCTCTCCTGTCTGATCATTTCCTGATAACATTTACAATAATTTATTACACAGCAGTGGAGAGTAGACTTTATCAAAGTAGATGTCTTTCTGAAAGCGCTGTAACTAAGTTTAAGAATATAATCTACCCACTGTTATCATCGTCAATGCCCTGTACCAACACAGAGCAGAGCAGCTATCTGAACGCTACCCCAACAGAGGTCGATTATCTTGTTAATAATTTCACCTCCTCACTACGTACGACTCTGGATACTGTAGCTCCAGTGAAAACTAAGGTCTCTAATCAGAAGTACCTGACTCCGTGGTATAATTCTCAAACACGCAACCTAAAGCAGATGACTCGTAATCTGGAGAGGAAATGGCGTGTCACAAATTTAGAGGATCATCATTTAGCCTGGAGAAATAGTTTGTTGCTTTATAAGAAAGCCCTCCGCAAAGCCAGAACAGCTTACTACTCATCACTGATTGAAGAAAATAAGAACAACCCCAGGTTTCTCTTCAGCACTGTAGCCAGGCTGACAAAAAGTCAGAGCCCTATCGAGCCAACTATCCCTTTAACGTTAACTAGTAATGACTTCATGAACTTCTTCACAAATAAAATTTTTATCATTAGAGAAAAAATTACCAATAATCATCCTACAGATGTAATATTATCTACAGCTACTCTTAGTTTCATTGATGTTAAGTTAGACTCTTTTTCTCCAATTAACTCAGTTAACTCAGATCTTTCTGAGTTAACTTCAATAATTACTTCCTCCAAACAATCAACGTGTCTTTTAGACCCCATTCCTACAAAACTGCTCAAAGAAGTCCTGCCATTAATTAATTCTTCGATCTTAAATATGATCAACCTATCTCTAATAATCGGCTATGTACCACAGGCCTTCAAACTGACTGTAGTTAAACCTTTACTCAAAAAGCCATCTCTAGACCCAGCAGTCTTAGCTAATTATAGGCCAATCTCCAACCTTCCTTTCATATCAAAAATCCTTGAAAGAGTAGTTGTCAAACAGCTAACAGATCATCTGCAGAGGAATGGTTTATTTGAAGAGTTTCAGTCAGGTTTCAAATGATCTTCTTCTGGCCTCTGACAGTGGACTCATCTCTGTGCTTGTCCTGCTAGACCTTAGTGCAGCATTCGATACTGTTGACCATAATATCCTATTAGAGCGATTAGAACATGCTGTAGGTATTACAGGTACTGCACTGCAGTGGTTTGTATCATATCTATCTAATAGACTCCAGTTTGTGCATGTAAATGGAGAGTCCTCTTCACGCACTGAGGTTAATTATGGAGTTCCACAGGGTTCAGTGCTAGGACCAATTCTGTTTACATTATACATGCTTCCCTTAGGCAGCATCATTAGAAGACATAGCATACATTTTCACTGCTATGTAGATGACACCCAGCTCTATCTGTCCATGAAGCCAGATAACACACACCAATTAGTTAAACTGCAGGAATGTCTTAAAGACATAAAGACCTGGATGGCCACTAACTTTCTGCTTCTTAATTCAGATAAAACTGAGGTTATTGTACTCGGCGCTGAAAAGCTTAGAAATATGGTATCTAACCAGATTCTTACTCTGGATGGCATTACCTTGGCCTCCAGTAACACTGTGAGGAACCTTGGAGTCATTTTTGACCAGGATATGTCCTTCAACGCACATATTAAACAAATATGTAAGACTGCGTTCTTCCATTTGCGCAACATCTCTAAAATTAGAAATATCCTGTCTCAGAGTGACGCTGAAAAACTAGTTCATGCATTTATTACTTCCAGGCTGGACTACTGCAATTCATTATTATCAGGATGTCTAAAAAACTCACTGAAAAGCCTTCAGCTAATCCAAAGTGCTGCAGCAAGAGTACTGACAGGGACTAGAAAGAGAGAGCATATTTCTCCTGTTTTGGCTTCCCTTCATTGGCTTCCTGTTAAATCCAGAATTGAATTCAAAATCCTGCTCCTCACATACAAGGTCTTAAATAATCAGGCCCCATCTTATCTTAATGACCTTGTAGTACCATATCACCCTATTAGAGCACTTCGCTCTCGCTCTGCAGGCCTACTTGTTGTTCCTAGAGTATTTAAAAGTAGAATGGGAGGGAGAGGCTTCAGTTTTCAGGCCCCTCTTCTGTGGAACCAGCTTCCAGTTTGGATTCGGGAGACAGACACTATCTCTACTTTTAAGATTAGGCTTAAAACTTTCCTTTTTGCTAAAGCATATAGTTAGGGCTGGACCAGGTGACCCTGAATCCTCCCTTAGTTATGCTGCAATAGACGTAGGCTGCCGGGGGATTCCCATGATGCATTGAGTTTTTCCTTTCCAGTCACTTTTCTCACTCACTATGTATTAATAGACTTCTCTGCATTGAATCATATCTGTTATTAACTTCTGTCTCTCTTCCACAGCATGTCTTTTATCCTGTCTTCCTTCTCTCACCCCAACCGGTCGCAGCAGATGGCCGCCCCTCCCTGAGCCTGGTTCTGCCGGAGGTTTCTTCCTGTTAAAAGGGAGTTTTTCCTTCCCACTGTCGCCAAAGTGCTTGCTCATAGGGGGTCATATGATTGTTGGGTTTTTCTCTGTATCTATGAAGCGCCTTGAGGCGACTTTTGTTGTGATTTGGCGCTATATAAATAAAATTGAATTGAATTGAATTGAATTGAATCACACAGGCAAATGACAACCATGAAGAGGCCACTTGGCAAGCTGCAACCACCAAACACCTGCAGAGAGTAAGGCGACTTCTGAGGAGTCAGCCAAATGGGGTGGACAAGATCCAGGGCAACATCTACACCCTGCTGTTCGTCAGATACCCTGCTGGGACAAGAAGTTGGCCAAAGGAAGCAATAAAGCCACTGACCTTATCATGCATAGAGGGTTTCAAAGCAATAAACAGCCAAGTTTATAAGGGTGCAGGCTGACTGAGATTAACTGAAACAACAACAGAGCAGTTTGGTCAATATTAAGATATTTTATTCCCATACCATTTATACTTCAGGATTAAGCCAAATACAAAAAAATACAAATACAAAATAATTTGTTCCTCCTGTCCGTGTTGTGCAGATAGCAGCTGTTCCTTTATCTTTCACAGAGATGATTCATTCAAATACACCTGTAAATAACACTGAATGCCTTTCCTTGCACCTTATTTTGGCACTCATTGCTGTTTTCTACTACCAACTTCCTGTTCGGGTGTAGAAGCTTTTATTTTGGATGGGACGATTTCCTGTAAAACTGTTTTTGGCGCAGTTTTCCGTGGCAGTCGCGGGAGTTTTGAAATGTGATGGTTTAACGGAGCCTATGGAGATTTCTTTTGTCATTAGCAGCCCCCTTGATGGAGGCACAAGGTATGGTCATGATACAAATGAGGACACGTTTAGATGTTTTTGTGACAGTCGCTACATTTGTTAAACGTTACGTTGAAACGAACTTCATGTTATAAGGTTTCCGATGGTAAGAGTGTGGATTATTTTTGCTTACACACTGTTTCTATGTATACATCCCCAGCTCTTACGGCGAGATTGATGGTTTACTGCCATTAAACCTTCAAAACATCATCAGTAAAGTGTCATCCTTCATTCGGGGGGGGGGGGGGGGGGGGGGGGGGGGGGGGGGGGTTCACTACAGTAAGAGCTTGCCTCCGGGAGCAGTAAGAGCTTACCTCCGGGAGCAGCGAGAGAGAGAGCTTCCTGTAATCGGAACGGTAACAGCACGGCACGGAGCAGCAAGCTACAGCAACGGTCCGGTAACAAGCAATTGCTCTCAAAATGGAAACTATAGAAGGAGATCAGATAAACCAAAAGGAACATCGAAAGGAATTGACATGCGAAGCCGATGAAACAGCTAATGAAACGTTCCCAAGGCGATCAGAACGATCCAGTGTGCCCACAGAGAAAATGCTTTTATATCAAAGGGATGAACAGAATAAAAGAGAGAAGAAACTTGTAACCATTTATGAACATTGGAAAGGCCAGGTCAGAGTATACAGAGAAGACCTGAAAAGTGATTTATCAGATTCACGGTTAGCAGAAATGGCTGATGATATTGAAAGAACAGTAAATGATATGACGAAAGCATGCAGTGAATATAGAGAGCTTAATGAACCATCCCATGTCATAAGGCGCAAAATGGACTCTTGTGAATCAGTGACAAAGGACATTATGAAAATCATATCTGAGCGTTTAGCAGCTATAGATGAGTATGATGCAGATAGAGAAAGGCAGCGCCTCCATCAGCTCTTAGCTTATGAACATGCTAAGTTCATATAATGGTACTGCATCACAGTCAAGTTACCAATCTGAAGCAAGCATTGCAGCCAAAAGAATCGATGCTGTTGCAGAATTAGCTGCAAAAGAAGCTCAGTATAAAATTACACAAGAGGAAATAAAACAAAAACAAAAAATAAGAGAAATGGAAGAGAAACACAGGAGGGAATTGGATGCACAAAGGTCTGAACTAGAGCGTTTACAAGCAGAAAAGGAAAGGCACGCAGCACGTGCAAAATTAGATTTATGACAAGGAGTTTAAAGTTGATATGGACAGTCAGTTAATGTTACAGAGCAATGTCTGTTATCAACCAAAGCTTTGCACAACCAGCCTCAGAGCTCTCTACAGGTTCATATCACCCACATGTGGAACAATATGCATCCATCCCTGTCAATAATCCTCTACAACAACTGCACTCACAAATTGTCACTCCATCACCTCCCACAGATGTATTTCAACTGGCTAAAGCTATTCAAGACAGCATAGCAGTAAGCAGAATTCCAGTGCCAGCGCCCGTCGTGTTCAGCGGAGATCCCATCACCTACATCGAATGAAAGGCTTCCTTCATCTCACTGGTGGGCCACAAAGGTATATCTCCAGCTGAAAAACTGCATTTGTTAAAAAGGTATATCACTGGTCCTGCTCTTAAGATGCAGAAGGTCTACGGGCCTTTTCTGATTTTCTCACAACCTGTCTGCAAGCAACACCACATGTAAAGGGCTTAGAGATACTAAGTGACTGCGAGGAAAACCAAAAGTTATTGCAAAAGATTCCTTGCAACACGTTGGAACCGTCAAGTCACAGTTGCTCTCATGAAAGGCAAAGATTTTCCCTCTTTCAAGGATTTTGTAGAGTTTGTAGCACTCGAGGCAGAAATTACATGTAATCCTGTGACTTCTTCATATGCACTCTATTCATGCAGCTCATCTTTGGAGAAAAGATACATAAGGGAGACCAAACCAAACAGATCTGTGACTCAAGTCTTCACTACACAAGCCACAGTACTGTCACGAAGTACAAGGTGGACTCACGTGCTGGACTCCGGGGATGATGCACACAAGAGAATTTATTAAAGAACAATGTCCAATGAGTGTATATACACAGATGCGGGGCAGTCCTATTTACAAGGGTGCGGGGCAGTGCTATGTACAAAAGGTGAGGGGGGCAGGGCTCCGGGGAAAATCCAGGGGAACACACTCGTCTCTCTCCACACAATCCAAACACGAATCCACTCGCACACCAGGGAAACAGTCCAGGGAATCTGTACACAAAGAAACGCTTGATAGATTCTAAACACACACTGCACGGGAAAATACTTGCTGAGACGCTTGACTTTCACTGACGCGATTCTCACAACGATCCAGCGAAGAACAGCCGTTGCTTCCTGTCTTAAATACCATCCACACTGATGAGGCACAGGTGTTTCTTCCTCCGAGGGCGTGGGCCAAGGGCGTGAACCCATAATGAGTTCAGCCCTGGCGAGAGAGAGGGAGAGAGAGAGAGGACTAGAGAGAAAGAGGGAGAGACAGCTGATCAGTGACTAGCTGAACCTCCAGGCCGTGACAGTACCCCCCCGCAACGGGAGGCTCCCGGCGACCCCCAGGCTTCCCAGGATGAGCGTCATGGAACGCCCGCATCATGTTCCTGTCCAGGAGGGCCGCACGCAGGATCCAAGACCGCTCCTCTATGCCGTAGCCCTCTCAATCCACCAGGTACTGCAAACCACGCCCCCTGCGTCTGACATCCATGATGGTAAATGGCCTGCATTTGTATAGCGCTTTACTCAGTCCCTAAGAACCCCAAAGCGCTTTACACATTCACCCATTCACACACACATTCACACACTGGCAATGGCAAGCTACATTGTAGCCACAGCTGCCCTGGGGCGCACTGACAGAGGCGAGGCTGCCGGACACTGGCGCCACCGGGCCCTCTGACCACCACCAGTAGGCAAACATGGGGTTAGTATCTTGCCCAAGGATATTTGGCATGCAGCCAGGAGGCAGCCAGAGATCGAACCACCGACCTTCTGATTAGTGGCTGACCTGCTCTGCCACCTGAGCTACAGCCACCCCGGCCTTCACCATGCGCGAGATGGTGAAGGCCGGATGGCCATCGATGACCTGGGCGGGTGGAGGGGGCCTGGAAGGAGGGCACAGAGGGCTGGAAAGACAGGGCTTCACCTGAGAGACGTGAAAGACATTGTGGATCTGCATGTTCTGGGGCAGCTTAAGGCGGACCGACACCGGGTTCACCAGAGAGTCAATCACAAAGGGACCAATAAAGGTAGGAGACAGTTTCTTAGACTCTGCTCTAAGCGGAATGAATCGGGTCGACAGCCAAACCTTTTGTCCGGGCACATAAACAGGCGCCGGGGTCCTATGGCAATCTGCCAGGCGCTTGTTCCACTCAGCCGTGCAGAGAAGGGCAGCCCGTGTGGCCCTCCAAGCGCGCCGACACCTCCGGATGTGCTGCTGGACAGAAGGTACGAAATGCTCACCCTCAACAGCCGGAAACAGAGGTGGTTGGAAACCCAGAGACGCCTCAAAAGGGGACAGTCCGGTGGCCGAGGAGGTGAGGCTATTGTGGGCGTACTCAATCCAAGGGAGCTGCTCGCTCCAGGTGGTCTGATGGGTGGACGCTACGCATCAGAGGGCTGCCTCAAGCTCCAGATTGGCTCGCTCCGTTTGGCCGTTTGTCTGTGGGTGAAAGCCAGAAGATAGACTGACCTGAGCTCCCAGGGAGGAACAGAACTCCTTCCATACGCGAGACGTGAATTGCGGACCCCTGTCCGAGACTATGTCCGCCGGAATTCCATGGAGACGGAAGACGTGGTTCGTCAGGAGCTGGGCGGTTTCCAGGGCCGTGGGAAGCTTGGAATGGGCAACAAAGTGAGCTGCTTTAGAAAAACGATCAATGATAGTCAGAATGACAGAGTTACTTGACAAACGTGGCAAGCCCGTGACAAAATCGATAGCTATGTGGGACCAAGGGCGGCTAGGCGTAGGAAGGGGCTGAAGGACAACAGAGAAGGGCTGATTGACACCTTTATTCTGAGCGCAGACTGAACAGGCTGCTATGTACTCCCGGACATCCTTGATGAGGGAGGGCCACCAAGTGAAGCGCTGAAGGAGTGAAACGGTGCGGTGGATTTTGCTGTGTGTGCCCAATGTATCACCTGTGACCAGACAGAGGAGGGCACAAAGAGTAGTCCAGGGGGACCCGTTCCTGGGTCTGGTTCTGTTGGGCATTCCTAATGGCTGATTCAACCTCCCACGTCAGGGCCCCAATGACACACGAGGAGGGAATGATGGGAGAGTCTCGAGCAGTCTCCTCGGAGGCAGTGAACTGACGAGAGAGAGCGTCAGGTTTGGTGTTGCGGGAACCTGGCCTGTAGGTTATGGTAAACTGAAACCTTGTGGAAAAACAGGGCCCACCTAGCCTGGCGGGCATTAAGCCGCTTTGCTGACCGGATATATTCTAAATTTTTATGGTCTGTCCAAACTACAAACGGCTGGGGAGCGCCCTCCAGCCAGTGACGCCATTCTTCTAGGGCGAGCTTAATAGCTAACAGTTCCCTGTCCCCAACATCATAATTTTGTTCAGCAGACGAGAGACGGCGAGAGTAGAAGGCACAGGGATGGAGCTTGCCCTTCTGTTCCTGGGATAGAATGGCCCCCACCCCTGTGTCCGAGGCATCCACCTCCACGACAAACTGCAGGCTGAGGTCAGGTTGAACCAGGATGGGTGCGGAGGAGAACCGATCCTTCAGGAGACTGAAAGCCTTTTGTGCTGACTCCTCCCAGCAGAAGGGAACCTTAGGAGATGTGAGACGAGTTAGTGGGAGAGCAAGCTTACTGTAGTCACGGATGAAGCGTCTGTAGAAATTAGCAAAGCCCAGGAAACTTTGGAGTTGCTCACGGTTTGTCGGGACGGGCCAATCAACGACCGCTTGGACCTTAGCTGGGTTGGGCCTGAGGTTACCCTGTTCAATGATGTAGCCCAAAATGAAACAGTGGTCACAGGAAATTCACACTTCTCGCCCTTCACAAAGAGACGGTTCTCGAGAAGACGTTGCAAAACCAGCCGGACGTGGCATTCATGTTCAGAGACGGAGCGTGAAAAGATGAGGATGTCGTCAAGGTAGACGAACACAAAGTGGTTAAGGAAGTCTCGAAGCACGTCGTTGACAAAGGCCTGGAACACGGCTGGGGCATTGGTTAGACCAAACGGCATGACGAGGTATTCGAAATGGCCTAAGTGTGTGTTAAAAGCCGTCTTCCATTCGTACCCCTCTCATATCCTAACCAGATGGTACGCGTTATGCAGATCCAGCTTTGTAAAAACTGTGGCCCCTTGGAGCAGTTCATAGGCTGATGTTAGTAGTGGTGGTGGGTATTTATTCTTGATGGTGATATTGTTGAGACCTCGATAATCAATACACGGCCGTAGACTCTTGTCCTTCTTAGCAACAAAAAAGAACCCCGCCGCAACAGGGGATGATGATGGGCAGATCAGACCTGCAGCGAGTGACTCGTTAATGTACTTCTCCATGCTGTCCCGTGCAGCCTGAGAGAGACTGTATAAGCGGCTGGTAGGAAGTGGGGCGCCTGGGAGGAGATCAATTCCGCAGTCGTACGGCCGGTGAGGGGGGGAAGAGAACGTGCTCTATCTTTACAAAAAACCTGCTTAAGATTGTAATAGACAGAGGGTACAGACGAGCGATGGGGCGGCTCAGATGGTGGGGGGTTACTCAGAGGGTTCGCGGGTGGAGTTGCGGCTTTTAGACAAGACATATGACATTCCTCTCCCCACCCCAGAATGCTTTCCTTCCTCCAATCCAGGTCTGGGCTGTGTAGAAGTAACCAGGGGAACCCTAAGACCAGTGGTGTAAGAGGAGCCTTAAACACAAACAACTGCAACATCTCAGAATGATTACCAGAGAGGGTTTATGATATTGGCTCCGTAATGTGGGTGATATCCGGGAGACGCTGCCCACTGAGGGCGGTAACTTGGAGTGAGTGAGGCAGCGGTTTAGTGTTTAGTTTTAATTCTCGAGCAAGGGACTCGTCAATGAAATTCTGCTCTGCGCCTGAATCAATTAGTGCGTGGAGTGGATGAGAAACCGAACGAACCATTAGTTTAGCCGCAAGCATCAAGCGAGGAGGAGATTGTGAACAGGAAACCTCGCCCACCCGTACTCTCCCCTCTACTGGCGGGCGCGGCCTTTTGGCTGGTAAGGACAGGAAACGGCCATATGGCCCTTATGGCCGCAGTAGAAGCACTCACCAGTTCTCCAACGCCGTTGTCGCTCTTCCAGCGTTAGTCTGGAGTGCCCTATCTGCATGGGTTGCTCAGCCTCATCTTCATAGTTCCGTCCTCCCATTCCACTTGCCGTACCTCCGCCGGAGGCCATCTCCTCTCATCCTAGAGGCTTCTGGGAGTTGTAGTCTCTAGCGCCGCGCCGTGCCGCGCTCGCATGTTTTCATCCACCTTCACACACAGGGTCATAACATCAGAAAGAGTAACAGGTAATTCCCTCATAACTAGCTCCCTTTTTAGCTCGTCACACAGGTTATTCAACAGAGTACTTATTAGTGCCGACTGCCCCCACCCGGTCTCCTCTGCCAGAGTCCCAAACTCAATCGAGTAGTCGGCCATGCTCCGTCTTCCCTGCTTCAAATTAAGCAGTCGGTGAGCCGCCGCTTCGGCCCCGGTGCCTCTCTCAAAGACATTCTAAAACTTAGCGAGAAAATCAGCATAGGTTATTTCAGGGTCCGTTCTTAATACAGCCTGCACCCAATTTAATGCATGACCACGTAGCAATTGAACGAAAAAAGCGATCTTACCTTTTTCGGTCTCATAAGTCCTCCGTAGCTGTTTGAACTGCAATGTCACTTGTGTTATAAAACCCGCAGTCTTGCGGAACTCACCCGAGAATGGCTCCGGTGCGGGCAGCGACCGCTCCGGAGGCTCCGCATGGGCCGGCGGTGGAAGAGCGGAGGACCCGGGCGCATGGACAACTGTGGAGCGACAGGTGGAGATGTAGTGGGCGGGCTTACCAGTGGTATCCGTTGAGTCATCGCTCAGTTAGTGCTGTCAGCTGTTGATTAATGTGCAGTAACATTTGTTCGTGGCGTCCAAGATAGCTTCCGTGGAGATGACCGGCTGCTGGGTGGGGGCTGAGTCCGCTGAGTCCATGATGTGGCTGGATCGTTATTGTCACGAAGTACAAGATGGACTCACGCGCTGGACTCCGGGGATGATGCACACAAGAGAATTTATTAAAGAACAATGTCCAATGAGTGTATATACACAGATGCGGGGCAGTGCTATGTACAAAAGGTGAGTGGGGCAGGGCTCCGGGGAAAATCCAGGGGAACACGCTCGTCTCTCTCCACACAATCCAAACACAAATCCACTCGCACACCAGGGAAACAGTCCAGGGAATCTGTACACAAAGCTTGTTAGATTCTAAACACACACTGCACGGGAAAATACTTGCTGGGACGCTCGACTTCACTGACGCGATTCTTACAACAATCCAGCGAAGAACAGCCATTGCTTCCTGTCTTAAATACCATCCACACTGATGAGGCACAGGTGTTTCTTCCTCCGAGGGCGTGGGCCAAGGGCGTGAACCCATAATGAGTTCAGCCCTGGCGAGAGTGAGGGAGAGAGAGAGAGAGAGGACTAGAGAGAAAGAGGGAGAGACAGCTGATCAGCGACCAGCTGAACCTCCAGGCCGTGACAAGTACAAGGAGAAAAAACTAAGTCAAATGACACAAGGTTAAAGGTGGCCTGCATGTTCTGCAAAGATGAAAGTCATCAGTTGTCAAAGTGCCCAGGCTTCTCAGAGAAGTCACTAGACCACAAACGGAGATTTGTGAAGGAAAATAAACTGTGCTACAGGTGCTTAAAGTTGGGCCACAATGCCAGAGACTGTCGTCATCGCCACAAATGTGCACTTGCAAAGGACGACACCCCACCTGTTTGCACAATGAGAGTCACATGGCAAATGAAAGGCCTCAGAGCTCTACAAACGTCGCTTCAACCACAGAAAATGACACCATGGCAGCCACAGCTCTGAATGTTACTAAGGTGGGTCAATCAGGTAGGATTCTGAGGTTCAGATGTTCACATTGACCTTCCACCCGCCTACACAAAGGACTACATCCCATTTAACTATGACAACATACCCACAAATGAAACTGCAAGGCAATGGCCCCATCTGTCAGAGATCGTTGATCAGATACCCCCTCTCCTGAGTTGTGATGTTGGACTACTCATTGGATTTAACTGTCCCAGAACTCTAGCTCCAAAACAGGTTCTACTCGGAAAAGACAATGAGCCATTTGCCATACAGACAGACCTAGGGTGGAGCATTGTTGGTGGCTCATCAGAGTCAAATGAAACTGAAACAAGTCTGTGCCATAGGGTCATGGTAAAGGAAATGCCTGCTGTAACACCAATGGGACATGATCAATGTTCTTGAATCAGATTTCAAGGACACAAAGGCATGTGACAAAACGGTCTCACAAGAGGATCTTGTTTTTCTGGAAAAACTTAAGGAAGGGATAAAGAAAAACGAACAAGGACACTGAGAGATGCCTCTTCCATTCAAGCAAAGGCCAAACTTACCAGACAACAAAAGGCTTGCAGAGATCAGACTGGAACACTTAAGGAGAAGGTTGAACAAGGATGAGAACTACAAAAATGATTATGTTGCATACATGAATGACATAATTGAAAGAGGAGACGTGGAAGAAGTACACAACGAAGGAACACAAGGTGAACAATGGTACATCCGCCATCATGGGATTTACCACCCCAAAAAGCCCACAAAACTGCGTGTCGTATTTGACTGTTCAGCCAAACACAATGGAACAAGTCTCAATGATCATCTCCTCCAAGGGCCAGACTTAATAAACAATCGGACTGGCATTCTCTTGAGATTCCGGCAACATCCTATTGCCTTAATGTGCGATATAGAAAAGATGTTCCACCAGTTCCACGTCAGTGAGAGGGACCGGGACTATCTACGTTTCCTCTGGTGGAAAAACGGTGATACAAGCACACAACCTCAAGCATACAGAATGAAGGTACACCTTTTTGGTGCGGCATCATCTCCAGGCTGTGCAAATTATGGACGGAAGTACTGCACTGCCACTCGCACCCAGCAGGTTCACAGTTCGTTGAGAAAGACTTTTATGTCGATGACGGAGTTACGAGCACAAACACAGTGAAAGAAGCAATGCAGTTGGCACAAGAAGACAGAGAAATCTGCCGCAAAGGTAACCTGCGTCTCCACAAGTTTGTTTCTAACAATCACACTGTTTTGCAAAGTATACCTGCATCAGAGTGTGCTGTAAACATTAACATAAGAGACTTGACATTCAAAGACATGCCACAAGAAAGAGCACTAGGCATCCAGTGGAGCATTGAAAAGGACTGTTTCAAATTTGACAACACACTGAAAGTCCAGCCAGCCACACGCAGAGGCATTCTATCAACCGTTGCGTTGATCTACGACCCACTTGGAGTTTTAGCGCCATATGTGCTGAATGGAAAGAAAATCTTGCAAGAAATGTGTCAGCATGGTGTCAGGTGGGACGATCCCATACCTAATGCACTCAAGCCAAGGTGGGTGAGTTGGCAAAGTGACTTTCTAAATCTAGACAAGCTAAACATACCTCACTGTTACCTGCCTGCTAACTTTGGTGAAACTAAAGAAATAGAGTTGCACCACTTTTCAGATGCAAGCTCAAGTGGTTATGGACAATGTAGCTATCTGAGGGCAAAAAACGCTAAAGGTGAAGTTCACTGCTCTCTGGTAATAGCAAAGGCTCGAGTTTCTCCAACTAAACTCACCACAATCCCCAGACTTGAACTAACAGCAGCTGTAGTTTCAGACTCAGTCAGCAACATGTTACGGGAAGAACTGTGTTACGGTGCAAAAGACTATTTCTGGACTGATTCAAAGGTGGTGCTGGGCTACATAAACAATGATGCACATCGTTTCCACACCTTTGTAGCTAACAGGGTTCAGAGGATCAGGGAAAGTACAAGCCCTCAGCAGTGGTTTTACGTGCTATCAGAACTGAATCCAGCTGACAGTGCTTTGAGAGGTGTAACTGTCAATGAGTTAAATAAGTCTATCTGGTTCACTGGCCCCTCCTTTTTGTGGAAAAATGAACTGCCCACAGCACAACCTGTCGAGCTGGATCTGACCATAGGAGATCCAGAAGTCAGAAAAGTACAGACAATGTTAACTAAAGTCACAGACACTGTAAGTCTTGCTGAATGTCTAAGTAAGTTCTCCTCCTGGTCCAAAGCAATTAAGGCTGTAGCACATCTCATAAGAAGGGCTAGACACATCAAGTCAAATGCATCAGCTACAGTGAGTGAGCAGAAAAATGCTGAACTTGTGATCATTCGACATGTACAAAGTCAAACGTATGAACAGGAAATAAAACAGCTGAAGAAAGGAGAACAGCTCCCACATCATAACAAACTGTTTAAACTGGACATTTTCATGGATACAGATGGTCTCCTCAAGGTGGGAGGGAGACTCCAGCATGCAACGAGTGACACCTTCAAACACCCGATCGTGATCCCAAAAGAACATTGTGCAGCCAAACTCATAATATCTCACTGTCATGACAAATTAAACACCAAGGAAAAGGATTCACCATAAATGAAATCAGATCCAGTGGCTACTGGATTCCTGGAATGAGTAAAACAGTTTATTTTATTTATTACCTCATTTATCCGACAATGTGTGATCTGCCGCAGACTCCGCAAAGCTCCAGAGGGTCAGAGGATGAGTGACCTACCTCCACATCGCTTAGAGCCCTCTCCTCCCTTCACACACTGCAGCATGGACTGTTTTGGTCCATTTGTGACAACAGAGGGAAGAAAACAACACAAATGGTACGGACTCCTATTTACTCGCTTTTGTTCTCGTGCCATTCACATTGAGTTCTTAGAGGACTTGTCTACTGATGCATTTATTAATGCATTAAGATGTTTCATTTCAATCAGAAGTGCAGTTCGACACATCCAATGTGACCAGGGAACGAACTTTGTTGGTGCTCAGAATGAGTTTAGAGCAGCTTTAAATGAGCTAGACACTCAGAGACTAAATACATACTTAACTGAAAAACAATGTGACTTTGTGATGAACGCACCCCATGCTAGTCATGCAGGGGGAGTGTGGGAACGTCAGATAAAGACTGTCAGAAGTGTGCTGAATACCACTCTGTCACTGGCTCATGACAGACTCAATGATGCTTCATTACGGACGTTATTCTACGAAGCCATGGCTATAGTCAATAGTAGACCCCTGACTATAGATAACTTGAACAGCCCCAACAGCCTAGAACCACTCACGCCCAATCATCTACTGCACATGAAATCCAATGCACCATTGCCCCCCACTTGGTGCCTTTTCAAATGAGGACCTGTACAGCAAGAAGAGGTGGCGCCGCATGCAGTTCCTTGCAGAGCAGTTCTGGAGCCGCTGGAGACGAGAATACATTCACAACATCATTTCAAGGCAAAGGTGGCACTCACCAAGGAGGAATCTAAAAGTAGGTGATGTTGTGTTGGAAATGGATGAACTGGCACCCAGAGGGAAATGGAGACTTGCAAGAGTTGTAGAGACTGTCAGTGGAAAAGATGGACTTGTGCGAAAGGTAAGATCTCACTTGGAGAAAAGAGACTCAATAATAAAGGTCAACGCTCTACTAAACTATCAGTTGTTGAGCGTCCAGTACAAAAACTTGTATTGTTGTTAGAAAGTTCTTAAGGTAACTCCTACATGGGTTCTTTTGTTTGGGAAAATTATTCATTTTGGTTCTTATGTAAGCATTTCACTGCATATCGTACTGTGTATGACTGTGTATGTGACAAATAAAATTTGAATTTGAATTCTTATGTAAACCAATTATTCGTAATTTTGGTGGGAGTGTAAATAACCCTGAATGCCTTTCCTTGCACCTTATTTTTCTGCCTATCCTGTAAAACTGTTTTTGGCGCAGTTTTCAGCGGCAGTCGCGGGAGTTTTGAAATGTGATGGCTTAACGGAGCCTATGGAGCTTTCTTTTGTCATTAGCAGCCCCCTTGATAGAGGCACAAGGTATGGTCATGATATAAATGACGACACGTTTAGATGTTTTTGTGACAGTCGCTACATTTGCTAAATGTTACGTTGAAACGAACTTCATGTTATAAGGTTTACGATTGTAAGAGTGTGGATTATTTTTGCTTACACGCTGTTTCTATGTATACATCCCCAGCTCTTACGGTGAGATTGATGGTTTACTGCCATTAAACCTTCAAAACGTCATCAGTAAAGTGTCATTCTTCATTCGGGGGGTTCGCTGCAACATCTTTCATGTCAGTTTTAAGATTTCATATTAATATCATATTTTATCAACAGACATGAGGCTAAATATTGCGTTTCAAGTCAGTATAAATAACTCAGAAAGGCATTAGATTACTACGGAAGGAAGAAAAGGTACAAATATGGGTCCCACACATAAGGCAGAACTGGTTCAACATCACCACCATCTCAGCTGCACCTGAGAATACTGCTGATGCTCTGGTGGCAATTCAGGGTCCCTTTTATCACACAGCTTAATGGAAAAATTCAATGACTCGGGTGTATGATGCTACATAAAACACCTTTAAACAGGCTTTAGTAGGTCAGCTGTTTCCTGGGTTAGCTTTCCACATATTTAATACTTTTGTACTCATACTCAAACTGATTCATTCAGTACTCAACAACATTTATCCGACTTCTTAATTTACAAGCATGTGTAAGCTTTACAGGTTTTTCTACTGCTTTTAGTTTGATATAGAATTATTTTTCATGCACATGTGATTAATATACATGATTAATGGGACTGTAGACTGAACTACCCAACAGCACAGACGTAGAGTTGTTAAAGCACCTACAGCTATAAAATGCTTCTTGTGCTAAAAGTACAAGAAGCCTCACCTATTAAAACAGGTGAGGCTGTTTTAATGTAACAATAACTAAATATGAAGACAGCCCATCATTTTTATGTTTTCAGGCTTTCTGTTGTTATACCGTAAAGTTAAAATACTTTTGTCATTTAAAAAAACAGGATCCAGGAAGAGATATGTGACGGTGTAATGTGGTTTAGTTTACGACAGTAAAATTGTAAATCATTTTTGTAACATAATTTTTAAACAACTCAGCTCAAGTTTTTTTCCTTCAATCTGATTGTCTCCAATTTTCAGACAACTAAAGAAGACATTAAAAAGATGCTGAGAAAGAATGCCATTCTTTCTCAAATTAAAAATATTTTCAAACCTGTTTCAGACTAACAGAAACAAATCTGTGACCAGATTTTCAATTGTCACTCAGAATCCAGGTGCAGTGGACCGAGGGTGGCTGATCAGAACCTGACAGCCTTTATGGAAACACCCAGGGACAGCCTGCATCGACTTAATGAACGGGAATTCAGTCCAGCATCTTCACTGAGCTCTGATGGAAGTTCAATAACACCTCGAGAGAGTCACACTCCCGAGGAGCTCAGGGCTATCCTAATCAGTAGCCTAAAGCCCAATATGTTAGCTACTAATAATATCTTTGTATTGTTTTTGTTCAGACCGATGTTCACAGGCTTGCTCCTGTTTGTTGTTGTGGAAAAATAATTTAAGCATCGAAATGAAAACAATTTCCTAAAATTTAATGAAAGAAAATTCAAACCTTTGCAAAGGGATCAACAGGGTTTGTACCAGCATTGATAAAAATGCTCAATTATAGCAGCTCTTGTATATCCGTCGCGTGGATGCAGTCTTGTCTCATCAGTGGTTGGGAGTGAAATTCTCACCATCATGTAGGCACCAGTTTGGTAATGAAGTGTGTCATGGCTTTGAGCAAAGCTTAGTTAGACTTTATGAAGACTGAAAAACAACTACAACTTTGTACAAGTTACAAATACATATCAATAGTACACAGAGGTTAGAGGAGGTGAAAGACACATTTTCCATCACATCTGTCATTCCCCTTCATCAAGACCAGGTATTTAAGGAGCGAGTGGAGTGTGTTGGGTTTTTTCTTTAGTTCAGTTCAATTCAATTCATCTGTTTGTAAATACTGTTGGATTGAATTGAACTGGATTAAAGAAGATTTTTAGGAGACGGAGTAGTCACTGAGTGAACCAGGGTATTATAACATCTTACCCATGAAAAACTACGATCAACCAATCAAATAAACAATTAAATTTAACAAAACATTTGAAGTGTGAACATTTTGTCTCATTTAAAACGTGAAAATGTCCAATTATAACAACCTAACAGCAGAAATAAAAATGTTTACATCCTGTTTGAAAACATTGTTCTGTGAATGATATCCACTGTGTCTGTGCTGTTGATGCCTTTTTAAAAAAACGTCTAAAGTATTGTAGTTGAGTACAGCTCCAGGTTTTGTACAGAGCACTTTCCATTTGCTGTAACTTTACTCTGCTATCTCATCAATAATGAATTTGATCATCATCTGTTCCCTGAATGCAATTGACAGCCTCTTCTCAACGAGAAGCCTGGGCTCGGGTGGGCCTGAGTGTCCTGGAGGTACTTCCCCTGCCGGATACACGGGTGGCCAGGTCGTGTGCCTGGCGGGACTGTTGAAAAGTTAATAGCTATATTTGCAAAGCCCTTTATTAAAATATGCTTTCATGACATTATTGTTTGTCGGACGGTGGTCAGCGCTATCAGTGGCTGATGAGTGGGACATGAAATGTCACCTCGGGACACTGGGGAGGGAGCCTGAGTTAGTGTCTTCGGTTGAGAGATACTGACCTCAATAAACAGCTTGAGGATCTGCGGCTGTATGGTCTGGACACTCAGGTGAGGAGAGGAGCTGACCTGGAGACATCTGACAGAGGCCCTGGTTCAGAAGATATTAAACTCCCAGTTTGAAGTGAAGACAGAGCTGAGTGTAAAAGCAAAGATCTCAATTTACTCTCTGAGTTACGTCCTTATCTTCACCTACGGTCATAAGATTTAAAGATTGAAAGAACGAGATCACGGATACAAGCAGCAGAAATAAACTTCCCCTGTCAATCTTTTCTGTTCTGCGAGAGCAAATATAACTGTGCTTTAAAGAATATGATTGTTTCCTTGCATGACACATGGAGATGAGTTCTCCGTCACAAATGGTGTGGTCACCTGCAGGTTGAAGGTCATTGCAACTCCAACCCACATCCACTGCTACTGTACTTAAAAGAAGTTAGGACACCATTAAAGACTTTGTTCAGGTAATTGCATTTGGATCACCTAAATCATTCCTGGACTGACAAACAAATCCTTCTTATAGATGTTACAACATGCCAAGCTTCTGTTGTTGAATGCAGCAACGACACTGGACTGGAAAATTCTACCGGAGAATTGTAGTCTGATTGCATTACCAGAAAGTAACCTTTTCAAACATTGAGGACAGCTATAGTACTAGTACCTTGGAATCACACAGGCAAATGGCAACCATGAAGAGGCCGCTTGGCAAGCTGCAACCACCAAACACCTGCAGAGAGTAAGGCGACTTCTAAGGAGTCAGCCAAATGGGGTGGACAAGATCCAGGGCAACATCTACACCCTGCTGTTCGTCAGATACCCTGCTGGGACAAGAAGTTGGCCAAAGGAAGCAATAAAGCCACTGACCTTATCATGCATAGAGGGTTTCAAAGCAATAAACAGCCAAGTTTATAAGGGTGCAGGCTGACTGAGATTAACTGAAACAACAACAAAGCAGTTCGGTCAATATTAAGATATTTATTCCCATACCATTTATACTTCAGGATTAAGCCAAATACAAAAAAATAAAAATACAAAATAATTTGTTCCTCCTGTCCGTGTTGTGCACATAGCAGCAGGGCGTCTGTTCCTTTATCTTTCACAGAGATGATTCATTCAAATACATCTGTAAATAACCCTGAATGCCTTTCCTTGCACCTTATTTTGGCACTCATTGCTGTTTTCTACTACCAACTTCTTGTTTGGGTGTAGAAGCTTTTATTTTGATGGGACGATTTCCTGTAAAACTGTTTTTGGCACAGTTTTCAGCGGCAGTCCCGGGAGTTTTGAAATGTGATGGCTTAACGGAGCCTATGGAGATTTCTTTTGTCATTAGCAGCCCCCTTGATAGAGACACAAGGTATGGTCATGATATAAATGAGGACACGTTTAGATGTTTTTGTGACAGTCGCTACATTTGTTAAATGTTACGTTGAAACGAACTTCATGTTATAAGGTTTACGATTGTAAGAGTGTGGATTATTTTTGCTTACACGCTGTTTCTATGTATACATCCCCAGCTCTTACGGTGAGATTGATGATTTACTGCCATTATTCTGCCCTTGCACTTAACTAGGCAGACAGACAACCATCATCCCATGTAGAAAAACCACACCGTTGTTCCTTTCTGGTGGATTTATTTGATTGGACGCATAGCATGGCTTTGTTGAAAATACATCAATGGATGAATGGTAAAACTGTAAATAAACACAAAATATCCCGTATGAGCTGACATAAGCAAACATTCTTACAATTAGAAGACGCTATGACCTGTTACTATGCAAAGCAAAGCAGAACGAAACAAGCTAACGAGCTAATGTTAGCGGTTTGCTAGCGCTAATTAGCGTCTAGGCTAATGACTAATAAAGCAAATCATTGAGTGAATTTACTTTCTCAAAATATCACAAACAACACACGACAGTTAGTGCTAAACATTCACTGGTAAAACACAACATTACTGCCAACTTACAGACTGTGCTGGCTTAAGAGGCAGCATAGGTAGGCACAGGAGTAGCAAACTGTCCTTCTCCCGTTAGACAGGAAGTAATGAGAAGTAGCACTTCCGGTAGAATGTCAAACTAAAATGAACAGTGTGCCAGAAACGAATAAAGATTGCATGAACTTATATAACACTACATAACGTGAGTGGTGACTCTTAAGGAACCAGAACAGCCATTAAACGTTCAAAACGTCATCAGTAAAGTGTCGTCCTTCATTCGGGGGGTTCGCTACAACATCTTTCATGTCAGTTTTAAGATTTCATATTAATATCATATTTTATCAACAGACATGAGGCTAAATATTGCATTTCAAGTCAGTATAAATAACTCAGAAAGGCATTAGATTACTACGGAAGGAAGAAAAGGTACAAATGTGGGTCCCACACATAAGGCAGAACTGGTTCAACATCACCACCATCTCAGCTGCACCTGAGAATACTGCTGATGCTCTGGTGGCAATTCAGGGTCCCTTTTATCACACAGCTTAATGGAAAGATTCAATGACTCGGGTGTATTTGTAAGTGTGTGTCACAAGTGAATGTGATGAACAAGTGAGGAAAAAAGGGAAGGTGTGGAGGTAAGCATGAACGACACAGAGCTCTCAGTTCTCACTCCTTCTTTATTCGTCTCCAACATCAACTGAACATATCGCGCCACAAAACACAGGAACACACTTCCTCAACAGTGGGTGTGAGTGGAGCCCTCTAGTGGTCCGCCACACATGCCCCCCCCCCCCCCCCCCCCGAACACCCAGCAGAACTAGTCCAGGACCCAGCGCATAAGTAAATGGCCGGAACGGCTGAACCGGGGGGGGGGAACTGACAGAGGGCAACCCTAACCCTAACCCCGGGAGCGAGGCTGGCACTGGCGGTCAGAAAAAGCTCCAGACGACTCGGACTCCGTTGATTTTGGGTCGCTCCTGGGGGAAAAAACAGAATCCATCAGCCCGGTGGCAGGTGGGCGGCCGCGGCGAGGGGCCTGGGCCGGGACCACCTGATCCTCCTGCATAACATGTGCAGGCTTAAGTCTGTCAACAGAGACAACCTCCTGCCGACCGCCAAAGTCCAAAATGAAATGTTTGTTGCCTGGTTTAAGAACCCTGTATGGCCCGTCATATGGTGGACGCAGCGGAGTCCTATGAGCATCGTGCCTGACGAAAACGAAACGAGCAGAGTCCAACGAACTCCGAACAAAAGTGTCAGGCAGGCAGTGGTGCGCAGGACCAGGAACAGGAAATGAGTCTCTTGGGGGGCGAAAAGGCAACAAAGAGGTATCGAAACATTGGGGAGGGCTCTCAGGTAAGAATTCCCCGGGGACCCGGAGAGGCTGGCCGAGGACCAGTTCAGCCGGGGAAACCCCGAGGTCTTCTTTAACCGCGCTACGCAATCCCAGCAAAACCCACGGAAGACGGTCGACCCAGTCGCCACCTGTTAAGGAAGCCTGGAGCACGGCCTTAAGTGACCGGTGAAACCGTTCGCACATCCCGTTAGCTTGCGGGTGGTATGCTGTGGTGCGGTGGACCTTGACCCCCAGGCCGTCAGCCATAGCAGACCAAAGCTCAGAAACAAACTGGGGGCCCCTGTCTGAGGTAATGTCAGCCAGGGGACCGAAACGTGAAACCCACGTTGACAAAAATGCCCTGGCCACCGTCACCGCTGTCGTGGACGCCAGGGGTACCACCTCCGGCCACCTGGTCGTGCGGTCCACCACAGTCAAAAGGTGCGTGAAACCCTGTGACTGCGGTAAGGGACCAACCAGGTCCACATGAACGTGATCGAAACGCCTACCCGGGACACGGAAAGGTTCGAGGGGTGCCTGTGTGTGCCGGTGGATTTTCGAGCGTTGGCATGGGATACAAACCGCCGCCCATTCTTTCACCGTCTTGCGAAGGCCCGGCCAAACGAACCTGGCGCTGACCAGCTTGACCAAGGCCCGGACGCCGGGATGAGAGAGGGCATGCACCGAGTCAAAAACACGACGACGCCACGAAAGGGGAACCACCGGGCGGGGGCGGCCGGTGGAAACGTCGCAAAGAAGGTGCGGACCGCCGTTCCACACCGGGGTGTCCTCCAGCACGAGGCCCGTTTTTGCTGACTGAAGGGCAAGGACGTCCGGGTCAGCACGTTGCTCGGCGGCCATGGCAGCGTAGTCGACGCCGACATACACCGGAGAAACCAGCACACGTGAGAGACAGTCAGCGACGTGGTTGGACTTACCAGCCACATGCTGAATGTCTGTGGTAAATTCTGAAATGGCCGCCAACTGCCACTGCTGGCGTGCGCTCCATGGGTCAGAGACCTTGGACATCGCAAACGTCAAAGGTTTGTGGTCAACGTACGCAGTGAAGTTGCGACCCTCGAGGAAAAAACGAAAATGTCGTGTTGCGAGGTGCAGGGCCAGCAACTCCCTGTCAAAAACACTGTACTTGCATTCAGCATCCCGGAGCGTACGACTGAAAAAGGCGAGCGGTTGCCAGAGACCTGAAACCCGCTGTTCCAACACCCCACCCACTGCCACGTCGGACGCATCGGTGGTCAACGCGATCTCCGCCGACGGAAACGGGTGGGCCAGCAGGGCGGCGTGGGCCAGCAGGGCGGCGTGGGCCAGCAGGGCGGCGTCAGCCAGCGCAGACTTGGCTGCGGAAAATGCATGGACGCGTTCCGGCAGCCAGTCAACCAGATCTTTGGCTGTTTTACCTTTTAAGGCAGCATAGAGTGGCTGTAGCAGGTGGGCAGCTCTGGGGAGAAAGCGGTTGTAAAAATTTATCATCCCCAAGAACTCCTGCAACGCTTTAACTGACGTGGGACGCGGAAAAGCTGAAACAGCCTGGACTCTGTCGGGCAACGGAACCACACCTTCAGCGGAAATCCGGTGCCCGAGGAAATCCAGAACAGGCAACCCAAACTGGCACTTGGAAGGGTTGATAATCAGGCCGTGCGCTGCCAAATGTTGGAAAACCTGGCGCAGATGGGACTCGTGCTGGCTCGCTGAGCAGCTGGCCACCAATATATCGTCCAGATAAACAAAAACGAACGGCAACCCACACAAAACGGAGTCCATCAGCCGCTGAAAGGTCTGGGCGGCACCTTTCAGCCAAACAGCATGCGCAAAAACTCAAACAAGCCGAAGGGGGTAATAAAAGCGGTTTTAGGAACGTCTTCGGCGCGCACGGGAACTTGGTGATACCCCCGCACCAAGTCAATTTTAGAAAAAATCTACGTTCCGGCGAGATTGGCAGAAAAATCCTGAATGTGGGGGATGGGGTAACGGTCATTCTCCGTGGCATTATTTAAACGGCGGAAATCTCCGCATGGCCGCCACCGACCGTCCGATTTGGGCACCATGTGAAGTGGAGAGGCCCATGCACTGTTCAAACACTGTACAATGCCAAGCCGCTCCATGGCTGCAAACTCTTCCCGAGCGACGGACAGTTTCGCGGGGTCGAGGCGGCGCGCGCGAACACTGGGGGCCCGACCATGGGAATATAATGCTCAACCCCATGCTTCGTTACCGTGCTAGAGAAATTAGGGACAGACAGCGATGGAAACTCTAAAAGCAATCGCTGAAAAGCATCCCCGGAGGTCACTACATTAGCCCGAATCAGGGGCTCGGCGGCCCGAGTAAAACAGGGTAGCGAAGAAAACGAGAGAGCATCAATTAAACGTCTGTTAGCAACATCGACAAGCAGTCCATGAGCACACAGAAAATCAGCACCTAAAATAGGTACAGAGCTAGCGGCAACAATAAAGTTCCACTGGAAATCCCGGCCATGAAAACAAACAGTCACCAACCTTTCCCCAAACGTTTTGATGGGAGAGCCATTAGCTGCGATGAGCTGCGGCCCACAGTTCGCTGCTAGACCGTCGGCAGCGGTAGGGGGAAGGAGGCTCTTCTGGGAGCCGGAGTCCACGAGAAAACGTCTCCCGGAACGCGAGTCCTCTATGAAGAGCAGCCTTTCTGTATTGCCAGCGGTCGCGGCTGCTACGGCGCGCTGGCGGGTCCGTTTCCCTGGGCCGTGAAAGCGCAAGGTGGCAGGCAGCGACGCGCTCTGTCGCCAAAACGCTGATGGTAGAAACAGATGCTCTTTCCGCGGTGCCGGCGTGTACCAACCCCTGCCGTCAGCAAGGGGGCGGATGTTCAGGGGGAGGCAGGTGGAGGCGTGGAAGGTGCCGCCGGCGAGTCCGTAGCCAGGGCGTGAACGTCGAAAGTGCGGCTAGCCAGGAGAATGCGATCCGCTTCTTCAGCCAGGGAGCGATAATCCTTTGCAGGCAGAAGCGGGGAGTTTGCGAGGACAGCTCTCACGGCGGCCGGTAGTTGGCGGAGGAAGAGGTGGGCGACGAGGAATCCACCGTCATCCGGCCCGAGCAACGATAACATGTTTTCCATGAGCTCGAGCGCGGTACCGCCATCCAAGCCTGACAGGTTGAGGAGCTTTTCGGCTCGTTCAGCATCGGAGAGGGCATAGCGCCGAAGAAGCAGCTCTTTGAGGGCGGCGTATTTCCCTTGGGTGGGAGGTAAGCATGAACGACACAGAGCTCTCAGCAGTGTTGCCAACTTAGCGACTTTGTCGCTATATTTAGCGAGTTTTCAGACCCCCTTAGCGACTCTTTTTCTAAAAAGCGACTAGTGACAAATCTGGCGACTTTTTCTGGTATTATTGGAGACTTATTTATGACGACTTTTTGACGTGAAAACGCGTATCGCTCCCACTCTCAACAAGCAGCGGTGCTGCCGTGGGCGCCTCACCCGTGCCAAAGCGCTCACGGGTGGAGGATAGTCCTCCCCCAGCTGCTATCAGGGCAGGAGACGTTCACACCTGTGCGTCCAAACTGCAAATGAATCGCGCATGAGTTCTTCTTTTACTGTTAAGCTGTTTTGTGGATCACAAGGTTTAAAACTACTTATAAACACACACTCTCACACACAAAGTAACTCCACCAGAGTGCCAATTTCGGGTCACTTTTGCCAGTCCAGGCCTGGATAAAGGAGCAGGGTTGGAATTGTGACATTAAAAAACAATAATTGCTAAAAGAAATTTAATTTGTAGTTCTAAATAAATTCTAACTGCATTTAGGACGTTTTTTACTCACTTTATGTCTCTTCCACAACGTTATTTCTCTCTCCAACAACGTAGGTTACAATTACATTAGCATGACAAATTATGCAAATTAGGTGATGACGTCATTTGGCGACTTCTAGCGACTTTTAGGACAGCCAATAGCGATTTTCCTTACTAAGGAGTTGGCAACACTGGCTCTCAGTTCTCACTCCTTCTTTATTCGTCTCCAACATCAACTGAACATATCGCGCCACAAAACACAGGAACACACTTCCTCAACAGTGGGTGTGAGTGGAGCCCTCTAGTGGTCCGCCACACATGCCCCCCCCCCGAACACCCAACAATACCTTTTGTTGTTGTGGGAAAAAAAGGGATCAACAGGGTTTGTACCAGCATTGACAAAAATGCTCAATTATAGCAGCTCTTGTATATCCGTCGCGTGGATGCAGTCTTGTCTGTATTGTGTTCAGGAAGTGGGGACAGTAGAAGGAAGTTTGACTTTAAGCATAAGTTTGCTAAGATCACACAAAGGCAAATGTGTCCGACAGTTAAAGGTATAAAAATATGGAATTCTCTTGAAGATAATCTCAAGAGTTGTACAAACATGCACAGTTTTAAAATGTGTTACACACTTAAAAGGATAAATCAGTATGAAGAACATGAAAGTAATTAGGGCTAAATGTGGAAGAAAAAAATTTCCATTGCCATTTAATGCTGTATATTGATGATTATGTTGATTTGTTGTTTAGTTTTGCATTGTTACATAAAGATACATGTTAGAGGGTTTTTTGGGGGGTATTGGCGCCCTCTTGTAAGAATATTTGGATTGCAGATAGGGGCAGGTGCTAACAAGAATTTATTCTTCTTCCTGCTCCTTTTCACCCATGGGTGAAGTTTCATATTAATGGGAAGGAGGTTCTGTATGTAGGAAAAGAAACACTGTTGAACCATGTGTGAAATAAATAAAGAAATGGAAAAAAAATGAAATGAAATGTAGGCACCAGTTTGGTAATGAAGTGCGTCATGGCCTTGAGCAAAGCTTAGTTAGACTTTATGAAGACTGAAAAAAAACTACAACTTTGTACAAGTTACAAATACATATCAATAGTACACAGAGGTTAGAGGAGGTGAAAGACACATTTTCCATCACATTTGTCATTCCCCTTCATCAAGACCAGGTATTTAAGGAGCGGCTGTGGCAGCAGTTCTCTTCCTGATCATTGTTTCCTCTACAGCATTAACTCATGCACACATCCCTGTGGTGATGACCACTTTGTGAGTCTGACACAGAAAGCAAATAAGTTCTTTTGTCCTGAGTTAATGCCCCTTAAAACTGACCTATTTCAGACTTACAGTTTAATACTATACAATATAGCAAATCTCCAACTGGACAGTGTTAAATAACATTATTTCCTTTTAAACTTGAAGCTTTGAACATATTTCTTTTTGCATTGGGACAGAAATGAATATGAAAAAGGCTCTTTTCAAATTTGTTTGGGTGAATAGAAAATATTTTTTGTGGTATCGTAAGAAATTATTTGTTATATAAATATATTGGTATGGAAAACTTTTATTATTCATAGATACAGATACATAGATACAAGCTCATGTTATTCATCTGAAGAAACAGACAGATAGAATGAGTGTGATAAAGGACATAGTGTGTTGTTACACTGGTAATGCCAGGAGAGGCAGTATCGGTTCTGTAAGACAGTGGAAGAAGAGAGCGTCCTGCAGGAGGCAGTGAACAGACACTGATGTTATGAACGTGTGGCTAAGAGAAGGTTCAGTAAACAAGTAGCAGCAATATTCCTGTGTGAGGCTCAGTCATTTCATTTTTATTTTTTGAAGATGCAACATCCCAAAGGTGTATATAGAAAACATGTTGATCCTGAAGCATTTATTGAAGCTTCTGAGCTATTTGTGTAATCTTCTCCTGAAGTTCTCGGGTAGATTTGGCCTTTCGATTGGAAATTTAACATCTCGTACAAAGTTAAAGACTTTTATTTAAGTTTGGTAGAATTCTATTTCAAAGAAAAACAAAACTCTCTGCTGAGTTGATGACATCACATTTTACATTCTAAGTGGATGACATCACACTCCATTTGCACTCCCTGACATCACACTCCAGATCAAAGGATCAAAGGGAAATTGAGCAATAACATTCTCTCAAAAGTCCTTAAGTAGAACACCAGCGTGCTCTCAGTATGTCTCAGAACTGTGCAACTGTATAGGAACACACCACGAGCCAACTTTTAGACAAAGATTTGACACGTTAAGTGTATGCAACAAACCCAAACCCCGATCGAATAGAAAAAATATCATTCGACATTGTAAGACAAAAGACAAGAAAAATGCAACATATGCAGCAAAACCTTGATCCCCAGGAAGGGACCTCATCGGCCGCTGTTAGCCCTAAGCAGCAAAACCCAAACCCAAAAGGGAAAAACAAGACACCAAATGAGGGTACTCCATCTGATGCTGCCAAACCAAAGGGTGCAAACAAGAAGATGCAGAAAAATGCAAACCCAAACCCCAGAGCCAGAAACCCTGGACCCAATCGAGGGCCTGTGCAACATCAGCCCAATGCCCACTTTAAACCCAATAATGGGCCAGGGCAACACTGGCAAAATCCACAGTTTTTGCCAAAACGAGGGCCTGTGCAATATCAACCCAATTCCCACTTTAAACCCAATAATGGGCCAGGGCAACACTGGCAAAATCCACAGTTTTTGCCAAAACAAGGGCCTGTGCAACATCAGGCCAATGCCCACTTTAAACCAAATAATGGGCCTGGGCAACACTGGCAAAATCCACGGTTTTTGCCAAAACGAGGGCCTGTGCCACATCAGCCCCATCCTGACCATAACACCAACGATGGGCCACCTCAGCCACAGCCTCACTTAACACCAAATGATGGCAGTCGTCCATACAATGAGACTGGTGAACTGGGTGCGCTGAGATTCCACCTGCAGGAGGCTCAGCACATGTGCAAAACCAATCTTTATAAAATGACAGCTGCAAACCACAAAGCTGCTGCAGCTAAAACTCAGAATGATTGGGTTCGCCTGCAGCTACAGTGCTGCAGACAAAACGCTCAAAAAACCATCCTTGAGCTCCAAAAACAGCTGGAAGAGGCTCGTAGAAAGACACCCGAGGAGAACTTCACCCCTGAGGTAAGTGAGGCTCCTGTTCAAGACAGCAACACAGCTGTCACAGCTGCAGAGCTGAGTGTGGACGCTTCAACACAAACTGCAGAAGCTCCACACACAGACTCTACAGACGTAAAAACTGTTCGAGAAGCTGAGTTGGAGGTCCAGTGCAAAAAACAGCAAGAAGAGATCGAACAACTCCGTGAGCAGCTCCTCAAAACTCAAAAGAATCTTGAAGAGGAAGTTGCAAAGCGCAAAGATCAGGAACAAAGAGCCAACTGTGAGCTTGCTGAGCTGAAAGACAAACTCAGCACCAGTGAGGCTCTTTGTGAAAAAGATGATTTGAAGGTGCAAAATTTAAAAGAAGAGCTGGAGAAAACCAAAGCTTCCCATCGGGAAATTGTGGAGCAAAACCTGGAGAACACAACAATCTGCAACCAACTCGGGCAAGCAGAGGAAGAAAAGATCACACTCCAGGAGTTTTTGCTGTCTCTGCAAGAGACAATAAAAACGCAAGAAGACCAGTCCAACATTGCCAATCCTGAAAATTCTCCAGCCCAAAACGAGACACTCCAGGAGAATCAGGCAGAAAAAGAGGAGGCCAGCGCTACCAAACCAGAAAGTCCAGAGGCCCGAGATGACCAAGTGCCAAAAGAAAAACCAAAAAAGAAAGGAAAAGGAAGCGTAACTGGTTTTGGAGACTTTTCACTTAAGTGACTTCCACTCCGTCTCCTATAAAATCACAGTAATATACAACTAAATATTATCAGTCACTTCCAGTGCCAAAACACCCATTTAAAAGCATATTTGCTTTAATATTTAGTTGTGTATAACTTTGTCATCGGCTCCACCCCCCCCCCCAACTGGTCGCGGCAGATGGCCGCCCCTCCCTGAGCCTGGTTCTGCCGGAGGTTTCTACCTTTTGAAAGGTAGTTTTTCCTCCCCACTGTCGCCAATTGCTTGCTCATAGGGGATTGTTGGTTTTTTTCTTTAGTTCAGTTCAATTCAATTCATTTGTATGTAAATACTGTTGAATTGAATTGAACTGGATTAAAGAAGATTTTTAGGAGACGGAGTAGTCACTGAGTGAACCAGGGTATTATAACATCTTACCCATGAAAAACTACGATCAACCAATCAAATAAACAATTGAATTTAACAAAACATTTGAAGTGTGAACATTTTGTCTCATTTAAAACATGTGAAAATGTCCAATTATAACAACCTAACAGCAGAAATAAACATGTTTACATCCTGGTTGAAAACATTGTTCTGTGAATGATATCCACTGTGTCTGTGCTGTTGATGCCTTTTGAAAAAAAAGTCTAAAGTATTGTAGCTGAGTACAGCTCCAGGTTGTGTACAGAGCACTTTCCATTTGCTGTAACTTTACTCTGCTATCTCATCAATAATGAATTTGATCATCATCTGTTCCCTGAATGCAATTGACACCCTCTTCTCAACGAGAAGCCTGGGCTCGGGTGGGCCTGAGTGTCCTGGAGGTACTTTCCCTGCCGGATACACGGGTGGCCAGGTCGTGTGCCCGGCGGGACTGTCGAAAAGTTAATAGCTATATTTGCAAAGCCCTTTATTAAAATATGCTTTCATGACATTATTGTTTGTCGGACGGTGGTCAGAGCTATCAGTGGCTGATGAGTGGGACATGAAATGTCACCTCGGGACACTGGGGAGGGAGCCTGAGTTAGTGTCTTGTGTTGAGAGATACTGACCTCAATAAACAGCTTGAGGATCTGCAGCTGTATGGTCTGGACACTCAGGTGAGGAGAGGAGCTGACCTGGAGACATCTGACAGAGGCCCTGGTTCAGAAGATATTAAACTCCCAGTTTGAAGTGAAGACAGAGCTGAGTGTAAAAGCAAAGATCTCAATTTACTCTCTGAGCTACGTCCTCATCTTCACCTATGGTCATAAGCTTTGGGTAATGATTGAAAGAACGAGATCACGGATACAAGCAGGAGAAATAAACTTCCCCTGTCAATCTTTTCTCTTCTGCGAGAGCAGACTTTTTTTTTTTTAAGTAGAGCAAATATAACTGTGCTTTAAAGAATATGATTGTTTCCTTGCATGACACATGGAGATGAGTTCTCCGTCACAAATGGTGTGGTCACCTGCAGGTTGAAGGTCATTGCAACTCCAACCCACATCCACTGCTACTGTACTTAAAAGAAGTTAGGACACCATTAAAGACTTTGTTCAGGTAATTGCATTTGGATCACCTAAATCATGCCTGGACTGACAAACAAATCATCCTCATGGATGTTACAACATACCAAGCTTCTGTTGTTGAATGCAGCAACCAGCAATTACACTGGACTGTCATTCCTACCAGAGAATTGTAGTCCGATTGCATTACCAGAAAGTAACCATTTCAAACATTGAGGACAGCTATAGTACTAGTACCTTGGAATCACACAGGCAAATGGCAACCATGAAGAGGCCGCTTGGCAAGCTGCAACCACCAAACACCTGCAGAGAGTAAGGCGACTTCTGAGGAGTCAGCCAAATGGGGTGGACAAGATCCAGGGCAACATCTACACCCTGCTGTTCGTCAGATACCCTGCTGGGACAAGAAGTTGGCCAAAGGAAGCAATAAAGCCACTGACCTTATCATGCATAGAGGGTTTCAAAGCAATAAACAGCCAAGTTTATAAGGGTGCAGGCTGACTGAGATTAACTGAAACAACAACAAAGCAGTTCGATCAATATTAAGATATTTTATTCCCATACCATTTATACTTCAGGATTAAGCCAAATACAAAAAAAGAAAAATACAAAATAATTTGTTCCTCTTGTCCGTGTTGTGCAGATAGCAGCTGTTCCTTTATCTTTCACAGAGATGATTCATTCAAATACATCTTTCATGTCAGTTTTAAGATTTCATATTAATATCAGATTTTATCAACAGACATGAGGCTAAATATTGCGTTTCAAGTCAATATAAATAACTCAGAAAGGCATTAGATTACTACAGAAGGAAGAAAAGGTACAAATGTGGGTCCCACACATAAGGCAGAACTGGTTCAACATCATCACCATCTCAGCTGCACCTGAGAATACTGCTGATGCTCTGGTGGCAATTCAGGGTCCCTTTTATCACACAGCTTAATGGAAAAATTCAATGACTCGGGTGTATTTGTAAGTGTGTGTCAGAAGTGAATGTGATGAACAAGTGAGAAAAAAAGGGAAGGAAACACTCCAGATTTACCTCAACAATTCCAGAGGTAGATTGACCCACAGTGTAGGGGGAAGTGGAAACTTACATGACACTGTAACAGTCAGTTTACATTTCCCTAGTACATCTTCAACTTCTTCATTGGTTCATATGTTAGAAGTAAACCTGATCAACTACAACAGGATCAGTGCTAATGTCACATGATGCTACATAAAACACCTTTAAACAGGCTTTAGTAGGTCAGCTGTTTCCTGGGTTAGCTTTCCACATATTTAATACTTTTGTACTCATACTCAAACTGATTCATTCAGTTTGAAAACAGAGCACACCAACACAGACATTACAGTTTTTAGTCAGACATACAGCTCAGTAATCTCACTGCTCCATTCAAACACTCTTCACAGCCTCCATTTGTGATGTTCTTGTGCTTTTAATTGTTCAGTAGTAATTTTGCCAGAGACTGGAGGACCTCCCTCTTCTCATACAGATATATCTGGGTCTCCCACAGCATGTCCACCAGGGCTGCATCGCTCACCTCATCCAGCATCACCTCCTGAGATAGTTGGGGACTCAATCTGCACACAATGCAACGGACACAGTGATTAATAAACAAAATAGTGATAACTAACTGTGCAGAGAGACATATTGAAGACAGTAAAGACAAAATGCAAAAAGAAAGGGGTAAATAAAAAAAAGAGAAAAAAAAAATCACCATTACTGCTGAAGAGCTTTTGGAGCTACGTTCATGCTTCTTTTCCACTGCAGGCTTGCTTACAAGACAATGCTGAACCACATGGTACAACAGAAAAAGAGTGTGTGTGCTAAACTGATCGACTGCAGTGTAAACCTGTTATTTGGTACTTTATGAGTTTCTAACAGAAGTGAAACTACAGCATTTGGTCTCAGGTTCTCACGTGATTACAGTGAAGAAGACGAGATGCAACATAACCTCATGACCTTGTGACACTTTAGGGTCCTTTTTATCACACAACTTAACGGAAACACTGACATCAAAATTTATATGTATGGACTGATATCATATTTATAAACACAAACATCTACATATTTATAGATGCACAGGGTTCTCTGCAGGGACCAGTTCTATTTATATTCTACATGCTTCTCTTAGGCAGGCGTATTATACATATTTCTATTGCTATTTAAATGGTGTGCACCTTTATCTATCCATGAAGCTAAAAGACACAGCAGTTAGTTCCACAGTGCCTCTTTTACCTCGTCTTCCTCACCCTCAACAGCAAAAAGCCGCCCCTCTCCCTGAGCCTGGAGATTTCTTCCTGTTAAAAGGGAGTTTTTTTCTTCCCACTGTCAGCAGTGCTTGCTCATAGGGGAGTCATCTGATTGTTGGGGTTTACTCTCTATTACTGTAAAGTAATTTACCTTAAAATATAAAGTGCCTTGAGGTGGCTTGTGATTTGATGCTATATAAATAAAACTTAATTAAAACCAAACTGAATTGAAATGTCATAACTACATCCATGAAAGTAATTTATAATGTGACAAAACTGCAGTCATGTCATATATAGGTTGGTCATAAATGTCCTACTTCTAGATAACTGACATGCTGCAGATTTGATCACTGTGACAGTTCACATGTAATGTACATGTGAATCATATCTATGTGGATGCAGTCATACTCCCTGTTAAAGCCAAAAACTAATTTTAAATCCTGCTCCTCACAAACGTCTTGAATAATCAGGCCCCATCTTACCTTAATGACCTCATAGAACAGTCTCACCCTATTAGAGCACTTTGCTCTCTGACTGCAGGTTTACTTGTAGCTTCTAGAGTATTTAAAAGTAGAATAGGAGGCAGAGCCTTTCAGGCTCCTCTTCTGTGGAACCAGCTTCCAATTTGGACACGGGAGACAGACGCCATCTCTAGTCTTAAGATTAGGCTTAAAATGTAACTTTTTAATAAGGCATATAGTTAGGGTTGGAACATGTGACCCTGAGTTTGCTGCCATAGGTGTAGGCTGCTGGGGGATTCCCATGATGCTTTGAGTGTCTCTTCTTCAGTCACCCTTTTCACTCACTATGTGTTTATACACCTCTCTGCATTTAATCAATAGGTATTATTAATCTCTGGCTCTCTTCCACAGCATGTCTTTGTTCTGTCTCATCCACTCAGCCCCAACCGGTCACCAAAGATGGCCGCCTCTATGTGAGCCCGATTTTAGTGCAGGTTTCTTCCTGCTTGCTCATAGAGGGGTCATATGATTGCTGGGCTTTCCTCTATTTTCTGTATTATTGTAGGGTCTTTACCTTACAATATAAAGTCAAATCACAACTGTTGTTGTGATTTGTCACCATTTAAATAAATTGAAGTAAACACTCAGTCTTACAGGAACTCCTTTTAAACCACTGCAGATGAAGCGTCTGAGAATAAGAAACAACTACAAGCATTCTAAGATAAATGGATGAGAGCAAGTTGGTACAAATACAGAGAGGCTGAGAAAAGAGGATGCATTAAAAAAGAAGCAAAACCAACACGTGTGTCGTTTCTGACCTGTGGTAAATGGTGTCGATCATTTCACACCACGCTCTGGCCCTGTCCACTGCACAGCCATCAGAGTCTTTACACTGTGCAGTAAGAGAGACATATTTATAATGAGCAAGACAAACATGCTTTAACAAATGTTTTTGTTATTAGAACACCAATACATGCACAAATGTCAAATGGAATAAAAACAAATAACAGATTAAATAAAAATAAGTAATCAGGGCACATTACAGCAATGGCCAGAGTTAACCACTCACAGACATAAACTGAAAAATGATGCACTCACACAGTATACCAGCATTTTGCCCAGCTCTTTTGCTCCTACAAAGGTCTTGGCCAGCTCCAGTGGGTTGGAGGGTCGGAACACATCCACAGAGCTCACCACCACCTGAGGAGGTTTACATGGAGACACACAGGAGCACTTGTACAAAATGATAAAGGGGAGGGGGACTTCAAATAGAGACACTGAACTCGAGCTAGTTATTCACAATGTGATAGGTATGTATTCCTGTGTAGCTCTGATACAACTGATATATACACCCACTGGCCACTTAATTAAGTACACCTGTTCAACTGCATGTTAACACATTTATCTAAATCAGTCAATCACATGGCAACGATTCAGTGCATTTAGACATGATCAAGATGAACGGCTGAAAATCAAACTGAGCATCAGAATGAGGAACAAACTTTATTTGAGCGACACAGATGTTGGTGCCAGACAGGCTGCTCTGAGTATTTCAGAAGCTGTTGATCTGCTGGGATTTTCCCACACAACCGTCTCTAAGGTTTACAAGAGAATGGTCAACTTAGTATCAACTAAGGTAATTAAGAGCATTTCTAAACATAAAACATGTCAAACACATGGGCTAAAGCAGCAGAAGACCACACCACGTGTCCTTCTATCAGTTAAGAACAGCAAACTGAGGCTACAAGTCACCAAAAATTGACAACACAATATTAGAAAAAAAGTATCAGGTCTGATTAGTTTTAAATTCTGCAGCAACATTTAGAGTGTTGGGTCAAAATGTGGCATAAAAAACACAAACGTCCGCACTGCTACTAGTCGTGCAATGGTTTCAAGGGCACTTTCCCGGCGCTCTTGGGCCCCTTAGTGCTAAATGACATCATTTAAACACCACAGTTACCCGACTATTGTTGCTGAGCGTGTCTATATTGTATGTCTATGTGGTCCTTTATGACCCCACTTTACCAATCTTTTGAAGGCTGTATCCAGCAGGATAATTTGCCATGTCTGGTTCCTTGAACATAACATCATTTATGTGCATCCAACCAATCTGCAGCAACTCTGTGATATCACGTCAATATGGACCCAAATCTCTGAGGAATCCTTTCATCACCTTGTTGAATTTGTGCCACACAGAATTAGGGCAGGTCTAAAAGCAAAACAGAGTCCAACCCAGTACTAGCGATATGTACCTAATAAAGTGGCCAGTATGTGTATATATCAGTTTACTTTGCATTTAATGACTATTAAAGACACAGAAGAAGAGATACGACTCACATAATTTAACATTTCGACACATAATTACTTGGCTCACCTGTTCCAAGAGAGACCACTATACCCAGCTTCTTTAAGTCCTTCTCACGGCCCTTAGAGACACACGTGCAGAGAAGAAGTCACGAACAAATCCATGTGGCTTAACGTCCATTAAGTGCATAAAGGAAGGAAATTGAATAGAGCTCCGGTTGCCTACCTCTGCTTTTAAGGCCTTATTGTACTGATGGACTTCTGTCATGGCATCTAGTGTCGGGTTATTGGCCAGCAGCCCTCCATCCAGAAAGCGCCCCATTGGTCGGAAGTAGGTGGGAGCAGCGCCGCTGGAGCGAGCAGCTCGCCATACAAGTTGTTCTGATATGAACACAAGGATATCAGTAAGAAAGGAATGCATAGTAAATGCAATTACACTGTTCTGAGTTCATAATTATCACTTCCTGTCTGTCTTTTTCACGACTTTCCAGGACTTGGTCCTGTACGCATACACACACCTTCATCTGTCACCTTCCTTATCTTTCTGGGTGGCTCTTCTGTGTATCCTACTATCAACACATCTTCATCCTCCCAGCCTGTAACAACAACACGGCTGGGACTCAAACAGCACAGGACACGACTCCTTCATGAACAGCACACACAGTCTCAGTTTCAGTGTTGTGTTCACACACAGGCTTAGTTTTCAGGTTTTATTGCCTCAGTGAAGTGAAAGTACATAACCCTCACATTAAAATATGAGCTCTGAAAATTCCTTTGGTGCCATCCAGTGGTATGTTCAGAGCACTTCAACATCCCATTTAATACATTTGACATTTGAGGGCTGGTGCTGTAGCCCGACAAACACAGGTGATATCTGACGTACCTTGTGGGATGGTGAGAGGCTTGAATGTGGCAGTGGTGGTGTATGGGGCCTCTCTGGAGACGGATGGAGGGTCATAGTTCCTGAATATATGAAGCTCGCCTGGATGTCTGTCTGCCAGAACACTGGTCACCATTACCCTGTAAAGAAAGAAAGAAGGGAAAGGATGTTTGCCTGTTCTCCTTAAACACCTGAAAATTTGAACAGCAGCATTTCAACCAAATTACAAAAATATTTTTAAAAACAATCTGGCTTCAGATGTATTATTTTAGTGTTAAGAGAGCCATGCTACACATATCTAAGCAAGTCAGTACCTTTTTTTAATTCTCAGGAACTGAACCTCAGAAAAAATTAGGTGACTCAATTTAACACATCAGGGTAAAACCAGCTCAAAGTTTTAAAAACTGACCAATCACAGCAAAAGAGTGGGATATTTAAAGCTTTTATATGACACTGTTAGCACCAGCAGAAACTAGGGCGACTAAATTCTTAGTCGAGTAAATAAGGAAAAATCTGTAGCTAATTGATTAGTATAAAACCTAAGAAACACTGAGGTCTGAACAATGACAGACGTAAAAGAAGATCAAGGCTGCATTAACAAATTTCTGGTGCTTTTCTATAACAATGTAAAAGCTGCAGCGCCAACTTGTGGCAGATGGCTGCATAACATTTAGAACGCAACAATTTGTCATTCTCTCTGTAAGTGTGACAGGTCGAAAAGTTATGAATGAATTATAATAAAACTTTGTAGGAGTGTAGAGTGGGTTCATGTTAATCACATTTGACCTCTGACCTCACTTTTACGTATCACATCTGCCTTTGTTTCACTTTGTTTCACACGATGATGAATGAGCTGCTAGTTGGTTAGAAATAAACTGCATTATAATATTCTACAATAAGCTCAAGTTATTTCAGTTATTTACAAATCATTACCTATTATCTATTGCACAATGTTTTAATAGAAGATACATTACTCTTTGCTTAAAGGTAAATGCTGCCCAGATGACGAGCAGCTTGGGCAGAGGTCTGCAATTCTTTTGAATTTTAGGGTTTTTTTGGCATTTTTCTGCCTATTATCACATTCAGATATCTACCTGGGGAACTTTATGTCAGTCATCTTGGTGTTTTCTCCAAACTCTGTTTTGAGGAAGTCCTCTAGCGGTGCTGATTCATAGGGTCTTGATCCTTTGAACACCTGCTCCTTTATCCTAAAGTACAGGCAGCGCAGGAACTCCATGGATTTACCTACACATAGAAGAAATGTCATTGTTGTTCTGATGCTATGTGATGAAAACCCAGCACTGGAAAAGGGAACACAAACACACCGTGGATTATAGCCAGAGCCAGGATGCCTCCTGTGCTCGTACCAGCTACCCAGTCGAAGAGCTCTCTGGTGGGTCTGCCCGCCTCCTTCTCCAGAGCGATCAGCATCTGGATCAGCACCAGGCCTTTAATACCGCCACCATCAAGACATAGCAGACTGTCCATCCTGTCGGATGACCCAGACCAATATGATGAATTTTATCCAGCCAATCACTTGCATATCCAACTTTTTAGATCCTCTGGAACAGAGCAGAATCCTCGAAACAGAGTTTACTGAAAAGAGTCATGTGACCAGCAAAACCAAAAATCACAACACACAGAACAGCAAAATAAAGCAAAGCAAAGTAAACCTGGAGAGAAAGGCCTTAAACGCATGCAGGTCAAAGCCCACAAATGGTAAAGAAATCAAGGAGGGCAGAGGCTTCAGTGCATACTGAACAATGGCATTACTACACTGTGAAACCTATTATTGTGCAGCACAGAACAGCAGAAGTGGTTTGACCCTGGATTCTTTCTAAAAGTGAGCTGTGGGTGTATTAATTATACACTTTACAATAATATGAATTATTAATATTACATTTGTATTAAAGTAGATGAGAGAATGTTCTTTTTATAAACACTTTCATGAGGAGTTTATGGCCACAGTCACAATGTGAGTGTCACATTTGTATCTCAAAACTGAACACAATATGATCATTTTATAAATGTTTGTCCCACTTGTAGTTAAATAGACAGTATAGATAAGGCAGAGTATGATTTAGGATGAAGTATGAGGAATATCAGATCCACCCTTTAACGTCACATTCACTTTGAAAAAAAGACACACACTTACAGGACAGTTAATATCAGATTTATAATAACTGTACCCTACAGACTAAAACCAGCTTCTTCCCCACAGCTGTCACTCTACTGAACCTTTCCATCCACACCTCCTATCCCTCCCAATGACCATGATCTGCTTGTCTGTATAGCAATTTAGAACATATGTATGCTAAACAGATCATCTGTACATATGAATACACCTGTACATCTGTAAATTGGCTATAGTTCATCTGTATATTTGGTTTCTCTGTACATAATCTGTTCATAGCTATTCCACCATTTATACTACCCTTATCTGTATATATCAGCATATAGCTACATTTGCCCGTAGTACATCTGTATATTTGATCTCTACTTTACTTATCTGTTTATAATTGCTCTTGCTACTCTTGCACTTCTGATTAGACGCAAACTGTATTTCGTTACCGTGTATTCATACATGTGTAATGACTATAAAGTTTAATCCTAATCCTATATCTTAGAGGAAAGTACATTGTACTCAACAACATTTATCCGACTTCTTAATTTACAAGCATGTGTAAGCTTTACAGGTTTTTCTACTGCTTTTAGTTTGATATAGAATTATTTTTCATGCACATGTGATTAATATACATGATTAATGGGACTGTAGACTGAACTACCCAACAGCACAGACGTAGAGTTGTTAAAGCACCTACAGCTATAAAATGCTACTTGTGCTAAAAGTAAAAACGGGTGAGGCTGTTTTAATGTAACAATAACTAAATATGAAGACAGCCCATCATTTTTATGTTTTCAGGCTTTCTGTTGTTATACCGTAAAGTTAAAATACTTTTGTCATTTAAAAAAACAGGATCCAGGAAGAGGTGTGTGACGGTGTAATGTGGTTTAGTTTACTACAGTAAAATTGTAAATCATTTTTGTAACATAATTTTTAAACAACTCAGCTCAAGTTTTTTTCCTTCAATCTGATTGTCTCCAATTTTCAGACAACTAAAGAAGACATTAGAAAGATGTTGAGAAAGAATGCCATTCTTTCTCGAATTAAAAATATATTCAAACCTGTTTCAGACCAACAGAAACAAATCTGTGACCAGATTTTCAATTGTCACTCAGAATCCAGGTGCAGTGGACCGAGGGTGGCTGATCAGAACCTGACAGCCTTTATGGAAACACCCAGGGACAGCCTGCATCGACTTAATGAACAGGAATTCAGTCCAGCATCTTCACTGAGCTCTGATGGAAGTTCAATAACACCTCGAGAGAGTCACACTCCCGAGGAGCTCAGGGCTATCCTAATCAGTAGCCTAAAGCCCAATATGTTAGCTACTAATAATATCTTTGTATTGTTTTTGTTCAGATCGATGTTCACAGGCTTGCTCCTGTTTGTTGTTGTGGAAAAATAATTTAAGCATCGAAATGAAAACGATTTCCTAAAATTTATTGAAAGAAAATTCAAACATTTGCAAAGGGACCAACAGCATTGACAAAAATGCTCAATTATAGCAGCTCTTGTATATCCGTTGCGTGGATGCAGTCCTGTCTCATCAGTGGTTGGGAGTGAAATTCTCACCATCATGTAGGCACCAGTTTGGTAAAGGCCATGAAAACTGAAAAACAACTACAACTTTGTACAAGAAAGTTACAAATACATATCAATAGTACACAGAGGTTAGAGGAGGTGAAACACACATTTTCCATCACATTTGTCATTCCCCTTTATCAAGACCAGGTATTTAAGGAGCGGCTGTGGCAGCAGTTCTCTTCCTGATCATTGTCTCCTCTACAGCATTAACTCATGCACACATCCCTGTAGTGATGATCACTTTGAGTCTGACACAGAAAGCAAATAAGTTATTTTGTCCTGAGTTAATGCCTCTTAAAACTGACCTATTTCAGACTTACAGTTCAATACTATACAATATAGAAAATCTCCAACTGGAAAGTGTTAAATAAAATTATTTCCTTTTAAACTTGAAGTTTTGAACATTTTTTTTTTTGCATAGGGACAGAAATTAATATGAAAAAGGCTCTTTTCAAATTTGTTTGGGTGAATGGAAAATATTTTTTGTGGTATCGTAAGAAATATTTGTTATATGAATATATTGGTATGCATAAGTTATTATTCATAGATAAAGATACATAGATACAAGCTCATGTTATTCATCTGAAGAAACAGACAGATAGAATGAGTGTGATAAAGGACATAGTGTGTTATTACACTGGTAATGCCAGGAGAGGCAGTATCGGTTCTGTAAGAAAGTGGAAGAAGAGTGTCCTGCAGGAGGCAGTGAACAGACACTGATGTTATGAACATGCGGCTAAGGGAAGGTTCAGTAAACAAGTAGCAACAATATTCCTGTGTGAGGCTCAGTCATTTCATTTTTATTTTTTGAAGATGCAACATCCCAAAGGTGTATATAGAAAACATGTTGATCCTGAAGCATTTATTGAAGCTTCTGAGCTATTTGTGTAATCTTCTCCTGAAGTTCTCGGGTAGATTTGGCCTTTCGATTGGGAATTTAACATCTCGTACAAAGTTAAAGACTTTTATTTAAGTTTGGTAGAATTCTATTTCAAAGAAAAACAAAACTCTCTGCTAAGTTGATGACATCACATTTTGCATTCTAAGTGGATGACATCACACTCCATTTGCACTCCCTGACATCACACTCCAGATCAAAGGATCAAAGGGAAATTGAGCAATAACATTCTCTCAAAAGTCCTTAAGTAGAACACCAGCGTGCTCTCAGTATGTCTCAGAACTGTGAAACTGTATAGGAACACACCACGAGCCAACCTTTAGACAAAGATTTGACACGTTAAGTGTATGTAACAAAACACAAACCCAAACCCCGATCGAATAGAAAAGATATCATTCGACATTGTAAGACAAAAGACAAGAAAAATGCAACATATGCAGCAAAACCTTGATCCCCAGGAAGGGACCTCATCGGCCGCTGTTAGCCCTAAGCAGCAAAACCCAAACCCAAGAGGGAAAAACAAGGCACCAAATCAGGGGACTCCACCTGATGCTGCCAAACCAAAGGGTGCAAACAAGAAGAAGATGCAGAAAAATGCAAACCCAAACCCCAGAGCCAGAAACCCTGGACCCAATCGAGGGCCTGTGCAACATCAGCCCAATGCCCACTTTAAACCAAATAATGGGCCAGGGCAACACTGGCAAAATCCATGGTTTTTGCCAAAACAAGGGCCTGTGCAACATCAGCCCAATGCCCACTTTAAACCCAATAATGGGCCAGGGCAACATTGGCAAAATCCATGGTTTTTGCCAAAACAAGGGCCTGTGCAACATCAGCCCAATGCCCACTTTAAACCCAATAATGGGCCTGGGCAGCACTGGCAAAATCCCCAGTTTTTGCCAAAACAAGGGCCTGTGCCACATCAGCCCAATGCCCACTTTAAACCCAATAATGGCCCTGGGCAACACTGGCAAGATCCATGGTTTTTGCCAAAACGAGGGCCTGTGCCACATCAGCCCCATCCTGACCATAACACCAACGATGGGCCACCTCAGCCACAGCCTCACTTAACACCAAATGATGGCAGTCGTCCATACAATGAGACTGATGAACTGGGTGCGCTGAGATTCCACCTGCAGGAGGCTCAGCACATGTGCAAAACCAATCTTTATAAAATGACAGCTGCAAACCACAAAGCTGCTGCAGCTAAAACTCAGAATGATTGGGTTCGTCTGCAGCTACAGTGCTGCAGACAAAACGCTCAAAAAACCATCCTTGAGCTCCAAAAACAGCTGGAAGAGGCTTGTAGAAAGACACCCGAGGAGAACTTCACCCCTGAGGTAAGTGAGGATCCTGTTCAAGACAGCAACACAGCTGTCACAGCTGCAGAGCTGAGTGTGGACGCTTCAACACAAACTGCAGAAGCTCCACACACAGACTCTACAGACGTAAAAAGTGTTCGAGAAGCTGAGTTGGAGGTCCAGTGCAAAAAACAGCAAGAAGAGATCGAACAACTCCGTGAGCAGCTCCTCAAAACTCAAAAGAATCTTGAAGAGGAAGTTGCAAAGCGCAACAATCAGGAACAAAGAGCCAACTGTGAGCTCGCTGAGCTGAAAGACAAACTCAGCACCAGTGAGGCTCTTTGTGAAAAAAATGATTTGAAGGTGCAAAATTTAAAAGAAGAGCTGGAGAAAACCAAAGCTTCCCACCAGGAAATCGTGGAGCAAAACCAGGAGAACACAACAATCTGCAACCAACTCGGGCAAACAGAGGAAGAAAAGATCACACTTCAGGAGTTTTTGCTGTCTCTGCAAGAGACAATAAAAAAGCAAGAAGACCAGTCCAACGTTGCCAATCCTGAAAATTCTCCAGCCCAAAACGAGACACTCCAGGAGAATCAGCCAGAAAAAGAGGAGGCCAGCGCTACCAAACCAGAAAGTCCAGAGGCCCGAGATGACCAAGTGCCAAAAGAAAAACCAAAAAAGAAAAAGAAGCGCAACTGGTTTTTGAGACTATTCACTTAAGTGACTTCCACTCCGTCTCCTATAAAATCACAGTAATATACAACTAAATATTATCAGTCACTTCCAGTGCCAAAACACCCATTTAAAAGCATATTTGCTTTAATATTTAGTTGTGTATAACTTTGTCATCGGCTCCACCCCCCCAACCGGTCGCGGCAGATGGCCGCCCCTCCCTGAGCCTGGTTCTGCCGGAGGTTTCTACCTTTTGAAAGGTAGTTTTTCCTCCCCACTGTCGCCAATTGCTTGCTCATAGGGGATTGTTGGGTTTTTTCTTTAGTTCAGTTCAATTCAATTCATTTGTATGTAAATACTGTTGGATTGAATTGAACTGAATTAAAGAAGATTTTTAGGAGACGGAGTAGTCACTGAGTGAAACAGGGTATTATAACATCTTACCCATGAAAAACTACGATCAACCAATCAAATAAACAATTGAATTTAACAAAACATTTGAAGTGTGAACATTTTGTGTCATTTAAAACATGTGAAAATGTCCAATTATAACAACCTAACAGCAGAAATAAAAATGTTTACATCCTGGTTGAAAACATTGTTATGTGAATGATATCCACTGTGTCTGTGCTGTTGATGGCTTTTGAAAAAAAAGTCTAAAGTATTGTAGTTGAGTGCAGCTCCAGGTTTTGTACAGAGCACTTTCCATTTGCTGTAACTTTACTCTGCTATCTCATCAATAATGAATTTGATCATCATCTGTTCCCTGAATGCAATTGACACCCTCTTCTCAACGAGAAGCCTGGGCTCGGGTGGGCCCGAGTGTCCTGGAGGTACTTTCCCTGCCGGATACACGGGTGGCCAGGTCGTGTGCCCGGCGGGACTGTCGAAAAGTTAATAGCTATATTTGCAAAGCCCTTTATTAAAATATGCTTTCATGACATTATTGTTTGTCGGACGGTGGTCAGAGCTATCAGTGGCTGATGAGTGGGACATGAAATGTCACCTCGGGACACTGGGGAGGGAGCCTGAGTTAGTGTCTTCGGTTGAGAGATACTGACCTCAATAAACAGCTTGAGGATCTGCGGCTGTATGGTCTGGACACTCAGGTGAGGAGAGGAGCTGAGCTGGAGACATCTGACAGAGGCCCTGGTTCAGAAGATCTTAAACTCCCAGTTTGAAGTGAAGACAGAGCTGAGTGTAAAAGCAAAGATCTCAATTTACTCTCTGAGCTACGTCCTCATCTTCACCTATGGTCATAAGCTTTGGGTAATGATTGAAAGAACGAGATCACTGATACAAGCAGCAGAAATAAACTTCCCCTGTCAATCTTTTCTCTTCTGCGAGAGCAGACTTTTTTTTTTTTTTTTTTTTTTTTTAAGTAGAGCAAATATAACTGTGCTTTAAAGAATATGATTGTTTCCTTGCATGACACATGGAGATGAGTTCTCCGTCACAAATGGTGTGGTCACCTGCAGGTTGAAGGTCATTGCAACTCCAACCCACATCCACTGCTACTGTACTTAAAAGAAGTTAGGACATCATTAAAGACTTTGTTCAGGTAATTGCATTTGGATCACCTAAATCATGCCTGGACTGACAAACAAATCATCCTTATAGATGTTACAACATGCCAAGCTTCTGTTGTTGAATGCAGCAACCAGCAATGACACTGGACTGTCATTCCTACCGGAGAATTGTAGTCCGATTGCATTACCAGAAAGTAACCATTTCAAACATTGAGGACAGCTATAGTACTAGTACCACTTCCTGTTCCTGCTCAAACACAGTGGTGTTTCTGAGTAGCTTATTTGCTTAGCAATTTAATTAACAACTTTTAAATACATTCTTTTTTCAGAGTATAATCTTCACGTGCTTCATCTGAAGCACACTTTCTGTGTACTCACTACTTAATTTATAGCCAAAGTATTCACTCACTATCTCTGTACTGTTTCGCTAGCTTAGCTTAGCTCGTAGCCGACTCGTTAGCACCATGGCTACTTCACCTGTCCCTCCTGCACTTCCTTGCTCATTGTGTCAGATGTTTAGTTACTCCTCGGCTTCCTTTAGCAGTAATGATATCTGTAACAAATGTAGCATATTTGCAGCTCTGGATGCCAGGATTATTGAATTGGAGACTCGGCTTCGCACCCTTCATTCATCTGTATCTAGCCAGGCCCCTGTAGCTGGTGCAGCCGAAGATAGCGTAGGCCCCGCTAGCTGTTCCCCGGCAGACCCCAAGCAGCTGGGAAAGAGGGCGGCTGGGTGACGGTGAGGAGGAAGCATAGTCCTAAACAGAAGCCCCAGGTACACCACCAACCCGTTCACGTGTCTAACCGTTTTTCCCCACTCGGCGACACACCCGCCGGGGGTCAAACTCTGGTAATTGGTGATTCTGTTCTCAGACATGTGAAGCTAGAGACACCGGCAACCATAGTCAATTGTCTTCCAGGGGCCAGAGCAGGCGACATTGAAGGAAATTTAAAACTACTGGCTAAGGGTACACGTAAATTCAGTAAAATCATAATTCACGTCGGCAGTAATGACACCCGGTTACGCCAATCGGAGGTCACTAAAATCAATATTGAATCGGTGTGCAACTTTGCCAAAACAATGTCAGACTCTGTAGTTTTCTCTGGTCCCCTCCCCAGACCAGGAGTGACATGTTTAGCCGCATGTTCTCCTTAAATTGCTGGCTGTCTGAGTGGTGTCCCAAAAACGATGTGGGCTTCATAGATAATTGGCAAACCTTCTGGAGGAAACCTGATCTTGTTAGGAGAGATGGTATCCATCCCACTTTGGATGGAGCAGCTCTCATTTCTAGAAATATGGACAAATTTATTAAACCCCTCAAAATATGACTATCCAGAGTTGGGACCAGGAAGCAGAGTTGCAGTCTTACACGCCTCTCTGCAGCTTCTCTCCTCCTGCTCCCCCCCCAAAAACCCATCTCCATAGAGACTGTGTCAGCTTCCAAAAAGACAAAAAACAAACTAAAAACCAGCAACAAACAACTTAAACATAAACAATTACAAAGAAAGAACAATACAGTATCCACATCTGAACCAAAGAGTAAAACAGTGAAACCAGTCTTACTTGTTATCATCTATTGTCCACCTGGGCCTTACACAGAGTTTCTGTCTGATTTCTCAGACTTTATATCTAATTTAGTTCTGAGCTCAGATAAAATAATTATTGTGGGTGATTTTAACATCCATGTAGATGCTAAAAATGACAGCCTCAACATGGCATTTAATCTGTTATTAGACTCAATTGGTTTCTCTCAAAATGTAAAAGAACCCACCCACCACTTTAATCACACTCTAGATCTTGTTTTAACATATGGCATAGAAACTGAACATTTAACAGTGTTTCCTGAAAACCCTCTCCTGTCTGATCATTTCCTGATAACATTTACATTTACAATAATTTATTACACAGCAGTGGAGAGTAGACTTTATCAAAGTAGATGTCTTTCTGAAAGCGCTGTAACTAAGTTTAAGAATATAATCTACCCACTGTTATCATCGTCAATGCCCTGTACCAACACAGAGCAGAGCAGCTATCTGAACGCTACCCCAACAGAGGTCGATTATCTTGTTAATAATTTCACCTCCTCACTACGTACGACTCTGGATACTGTAGCTCCAGTGAAAACTAAGGTCTCTAATCAGAAGTACCTGACTCCGTGGTATAATTCTCAAACACGCAACCTAAAGCAGATGACTCGTAATCTGGAGAGGAAATGGCGTGTCACAAATTTAGAGGATCATCATTTAGCCTGGAGAAATAGTTTGTTGCTTTATAAGAAAGCCCTCCGCAAAGCCAGAACAGCTTACTACTCATCACTGATTGAAGAAAATAAGAACAACCCCAGGTTTCTCTTCAGCACTGTAGCCAGGCTGACAAAAAGTCAGAGCTCTATCGAGCCAACCATCCCTTTAACGTTAACTAGTAATGACTTCATGAACTTCTTCACAAATAAAATTTTTATCATTAGAGAAAAAATTACCAATAATCATCCTACAGATGTAATATTATCTACAGCTACTCTTAGTACCATTGATGTTAAGTTAGACTCTTTTTCTCCAATTAACTCAGTTAACTCAGATCTTTCTGAGTTAACTTCAATAATTACTTCCTCCAAACCATCAACGTGTCTTTTAGACCCCATTCCTACAAAACTGCTCAAAGAAGTCCTGCCATTAATTAATTCTTCAATCTTAAATATGATCAACCTATCTCTAATAATCGGCTATGTACCACGGGCCTTCAAACTGACTGTAGTTAAACCTTTACTCAAAAAGCCATCTCTAGACCCAGCAGTCTTAGCTAATTATAGGCCAATCTCCAACCTTCCTTTCATATCAAAAATCCTTGAAAGAGTAGTTGTCAAACAGCTAACAGATCATCTGCAGAGGAATGGTTTATTTGAAGAGTTTCAGTCAGGTTTCAAATGATCTTCTTCTGGCCTCTGACAGTGGACTCATCTCTGTGCTTGTCCTGCTAGACCTTAGTGCAGCATTCGATACTGTTGACCATAATATCCTATTAGAGCGATTAGAACATGCTGTAGGTATTACAGGTACTGCACTGCAGTGGTTTGTATCATATCTATCAGATTCCAGTTTGTGCATGTAAATGGAGAGTCCTCTTCACGCACTGAGGTTAATTATGGAGTTCCACAGGGTTCAGTGCTAGGACCAATTCTGTTTACATTATACATGCTTCCCTTAGGCAGCATCATTAGAAGACATAGCATACATTTTCACTGCTATGTAGATGACACCCAGCTCTATCTGTCCATGAAGCCAGATAACACACACCAATTAGTTAAACTGCAGGAATGTCTTAAAGACATAAAGACCTGGATGGCCACTAACTTTCTGCTTCTTAATTCAGATAAAACTGAGGTTATTGTACTCGGCGCTGAAAAGCTTAGAAATATGGTATCTAACCAGATTCTTACTCTGGATGGCATTACCTTGGCCTCCAGTAACACTGTGAGGAACCTTGGAGTCATTTTTGACCAGGATATGTCCTTCAACGCACATATTAAACAAATATGTAAGACTGCGTTCTTCCATTTGCGCAACATCTCTAAAATTAGAAATATCCTGTCTCAGAGTGACGCTGAAAAACTAGTTCATGCATTTATTACTTCCAGGCTGGACTACTGCAATTCATTATTATCAGGATGTCTAAAAAACTCACTGAAAAGCCTTCAGCTAATCCAAAGTGCTGCAGCAAGAGTACTGACAGGGACTAGAAAGAGAGAGCATATTTCTCCTGTTTTGGCTTCCCTTCATTAGCTTCCTGTTAAATCCAGAATTGAATTCAAAATCCTGCTCCTCACATACAAGGTCTTAAATAATCAGGCCCCATCTTATCTTAATGACCTTGTAGTACCATATCACCCTATTAGAGCACTTCGCTCTCGCTCTGCAGGCCTACTTGTTGTTCCTAGAGTATTTAAAAGTAGAATGGGAGGGAGAGGCTTCAGTTTTCAGGCCCCTCTTCTGTGGAACCAGCTTCCAGTTTGGATTCGGGAGACAGACACTCTCTCTACTTTTAAGATTAGGCTTAAAACTTTCCTTTTTGCTAAAGCATATAGTTAGGGCTGGACCAGGTGACCCTGAATCCTCCCTTAGTTATGCTGCAATAGACGTAGGCTGCCGGGGGATTCCCATGATGCATTGAGTTTTTCCTTTCCAGTCACTTTTCTCACTCACTATGTATTAATAGACCTCTCTGCATTGAATCATATCTGTTATTAACTTCTGTCTCTCTTCCACAGCATGTCTTTTATCCTGTCTTCCTTCTCTCACCCCAACCGGTCGCAGCAGATGGCCGCCCCTCCCTGAGCCTGGTTCTGCCGGAGGTTTCTTCCTGTTAAAAGGGAGTTTTTCCTTCCCACTGTCGCCAAAGTGCTTGCTCATAGGGGGTCATATGATTGTTGGGTTTTTCTCTGTATCTATGAAGCGCCTTGAGGCGACTTTTGTTGTGATTTGGCGCTATATAAATAAAATTGAATTGAATTGAATCACACAGGCAAATGACAACCATGAAGAGGCCGCTTGGCAAGCTGCAACCACCAAACACCTGCAGAGAGTAAGGCGACTTCTGAGGAGTCAGCCAAATGGGGTGGACAAGATCCAGGGCAACATCTACACCCTGCTGTTCGTCAGATACCCTGCTGGGACAAGAAGTTGGCCAAAGGAAGCAATAAAGCCACTGACCTTATCATGCATAGAGGGTTTCAAAGCAATAAACAGCCAAGTTTATAAGGGTGCAGGCTGACTGAGATTAACTGAAACAACAACAGAGCAGTTTGGTCAATATTAAGATATTTTATTCCCATACCATTTATACTTCAGGATTAAGCCAAATACAAAAAAATAAAAATACAAAATAATTTGTTCCTCTTGTCCGTGTTGTGCAGATAGCAGCTGTTCCTTTATCTTTCACAGAGATGATTCATTCAAATACACCTGTAAATAACACTGAATGCCTTTCCTTGCACCTTATTTTGGCACTCATTGCTGTTTTCTACTACCAACTTCCTGTTCGGGTGTAGAAGCTTTTATTTTGGATGGGACAATTTCCTGTAAAACTGTTTTTGGCGCAGTTTTCCATGGCAGTCGCGGGAGTTTTGAAATGTGATGGTTTAACGGAGCCTATGGAGATTTCTTTTGTCATTAGCAGCCCCCTTGATGGAGGCACAAGGTATGGTCATGATACAAATGAGGACACGTTTAGATGTTTTTGTGACAGTCGCTACATTTGTTAAACGTTACGTTGAAACGAACTTCATGTTATAAGGTTTACGATTGTAAGAGTGTGGATTATTTTTGCTTACACACTGTTTCTATGTATACATCCCCAGCTCTTACGGTGAGATTGATGGTTTACTGCCATTAAACCTTCAAAACGCCATCAGTAAAGTGTCATTCTTCATTCGGGGGGGTTCGCTACAACATCTTTCATGTCAGTTTTAAGATTTCATATTAATATCATATTTTATCAACAGACATGAGGCTAAATATTGCGTTTCAAGTCAGTATAAATAACTCAGAAAGGCATTAGATTACTACGGAAGGAAGAAAAGGTACAAAGTGCTTACACACTGTTTCTATGTATACATCCCCAGCTCTTACGGTGAGATTGATGGTTTACTGCCATTAAACCTTCAAAACATCATCAGTAAAGTGTCATCCTTCATTCGGGGGGGGGGGGGGGGGGGGGGGGGTTCACTACAGTAAGAGCTTGCCTCCGGGAGCAGCGAGAGAGAGAGCTTCCTGTAATCGGAACGGTAACAGCACGGCACGGAGCAGCAAGCTACAGCAACGGTCCGGTAACAAGCAATTGCTCTCAAAATGGAAACTATAGAAGGAGATCAGATAAACCAAAAGGAACATCGAAAGGAATTGACATGCGAAGCCGATGAAACAGCTAATGAAACGTTCCCAAGGCGATCAGAACGTTCCAGTGTGCCCACAGAGAAAATGCTTTTATATCAAAGGGATGAACAGAATAAAAGAGAGAAGAAACTTCTAACCATTTATGAACATTGGAAAGGCCAGGTCAGAGTATACAGAGAAGACCTGAAAAGTGATTTATCAGATTCACGGTTAGCAGAAATGGCTGATGATATTGAAAGAACAGTAAATGATATGACGAAAGCATGCAGTGAATATAGAGAGCTTAATGAACCATCCCATGTCATAAGGCGCAAAATGGACTCTTGTGAATCAGTGACAAAGGACATTATGAAAATCATATCTGAGCGTTTAGCAGCTATAGATGAGTATGATGCAGATAGAGAAAGGCAGCGCCTCCATCAGCTCTTAGCTTATGAACATGCTAAGTTCATATTTGGTACTGCATCACAGTCAAGTTACCAATCTGAAGCAAGCATTGCAGCCAAAAGAATCGATGCTGTTGCAGAATTAGCTGCAAAAGAAGCTCAGTATAAAATTACACAAGAGGAAATAAAACAAAAACAAAAAATGAGAGAAATGGAAGAGAAACACAGGAGGGAATTGGATGCACAAAGGTCTGAACTAGAGCGTTTACAAGCAGAAAAGGAAAGGCACGCAGCACGTGCAAAATTAGATTTATGACAAGGAGTTTAAAGTTGATATGGACAGTCAGTTAATGTTACAGAGCAATGTCTGTTATCAACCAAAGCTTTGCACAACCAGCCTCAGAGCTCTCTACAGGTTCATATCACCCACATGTGGAACAATATGCATCCATCCCTGTCAATAATCCTCTACAACAACTGCACTCACAAATTGTCACTCCATCACCTCCCACAGATGTATTTCAACTGGCTAAAGCTATTCAAGACAGCATAGCAGTAAGCAGAATTCCAGTGCCCGTCGTGTTCAGCGGAGATCCCATCACCTACATCGAATGAAAGGCTTCCTTCATCTCACTGGTGGGCCACAAAGGTATATCTCCAGCTGAAAAACTGCATTTGTTAAAAAGGTATATCACTGGTCCTGCTCTTAAGTGTCTTGAGGCCACGTTCTACCGCAGTGATGAAGAGGCATACAAAGATGCATGGAAAAGACTTGACCAACGCTACGGTCAGCCATTTGTTGTTCAAAAGGCATTCAGAGACAAACTGTCAAAGTGGCCTAAAATCCACTCAAAAGATGCAGAAGGTCTACGGGCCTTTTCTGATTTTCTCACAACCTGTCTGCAAGCAACACCACATGTAAAGGGCTTAGAGATACTAAGTGACTGCGAGGAAAACCAAAAGTTATTGCAAAAGATTCCTTGCAACACGTTGGAACCATTAAGTCACAGTTGCTCTCATGAAAGGCAAAGATTTTCCCTCTTTCAAGGATTTTGTAGAGTTTGTAGCACTCGAGGCAGAAATTACATGTAATCCTGTGACTTCTTCATATGCACTCTATTCATGCAGCTCATCTTTGGAGAAAAGATACATAAGGGAGACCAAACCAAACAGATCTGTGACTCAAGTCTTCACTACACAAGCCACAGTACTGTCACGAAGTACAAGGTGGACTCACGTGCTGGACTCTGGGGATGATGCACACAAGAGAATTTATTAAAGAACAATGTCCAATGAGTGTATATACACAGATGCGGGGCAGTCCTATTTACAAGGGTGCGGGGCAGTGCTATGTACAAAAGGTGAGGGGGGCAGGGCTCCGGGGAAAATCCAGGGGAACACACTCGTCTCTCTCCACACAATCCACTCGCACACCAGGGAAACAGTCCAGGGAATCTGTACACAAAGAAATGCTTGATAGATTCTAAACACACACTGCACGGGAAAATACTTGCTGGGACGCTCGACTTCACTGACGCGATTCTCACAACGATCCAGCGAAGAACAGCCGTTGCTTCCTGTCTTAAATACCATCCACACTGATGAGGCACAGGTGTTTCTTCCTCCGAGGGCGTGAACCCATAATGAGTTCAGCCCTGGCGAGAGAGAGAGAGAGAGAGAGAGAGAGCTGATCAGCGACTAGCTGAACCTCCAGGCCGTGACAGTACCCCCCCGCAACGGGAGCCTCCCGGCGACCCCCAGGCTTCCCAGGATGAGCGTCATGGAACGCCCGCATCATGTTCCTGTCCAGGAGGGCCGCACGCAGGATCCAAGACCGCTCCTCTATGCCGTAGCCCTCTCAATCCACCAGGTACTGCAAACCACGCCCCCTGCGTCTGACATCCATGATGGTAAATGGCCTGCATTTGTATAGCGCTTTACTCAGTCCCTAAGGACCCCAAAGCGCTTTACACTACATTCAGTCATTCACCCATTCACACACACATTCACACACTGGCAATGGCAAGCTACATTGTAGCCACAGCTGCCCTGGGGCGCACTGACAGAGGCGAGGCTGCCGGACACTGGCGCCACCGGGCCCTCTGACCACCACCAGTAGGCAAACATGGGGTTAGTATCTTGCCCAAGGATATTTGGCATGCAGCCAGGAGGCAGCCAGAGATCGAACCACCGACCTTCTGATTAGTGGCTGACCTGCTCTGCCACCTGAGCTACAGCCACCCCGGCCTTCACCATGCGCGAGATGGTGAAGGCCGGATGGCCATCGATGACCTGGGCGGGTGGAGGGGGCCTGGAAGGAGGGCACAGAGGGCTGGAAAGACAGGGCTTCACCTGAGAGACGTGAAAGACATTGTGGATCTGCATGTTCTGGGGCAGCTTAAGGCGGACCGACACCGGGTTCACCAGAGAGTCAATCACAAAGGGACCAATAAAGGTAGGAGACAGTTTCTTAGACTCTGCTCTAAGCGGAATGAATCAGGTCGACAGCCAAACCTTTTCTCCGGGCGCATAAACAGGCGCCGGGGTCCTATGGCAATCTGCCAGGCGCTTGTTCCACTCAGCTGTGCAGAGAAGGGCAGCCCGTGTGGCCCTCCAAGCGCGCCGACACCTCCGGATGTGCTGCTGGACAGAAGGTACGAAATGCTCACCCTCAACAGCCGGAAACAGAGGTGGTTGGAAACCCAGAGACGCCTCAAAAGGGGACAGTCCAGTGGCCGAGGAGGTGAGGCTATTGTGGGCGTACTCAATCCAAGGGAGCTGCTCGCTCCAGGTGGTCTGATGGGTGGACGCTACGCATCAGAGGGCTGCCTCAAGCTCCCGATTGGCTCGCTCCGTTTGGCCGTTTGTCTGTGGGTGAAAGCCAGAAGATAGACTGACCTGAGCTCCCAGGGAGGAACAGAACTCCTTCCATACGCGAGACGTGAATTGCGGACCCCTGTCCAAGACTATGTCCGCCGGAATTCCATGGAGACGGAAGACGTGGTTTGTCAGGAGCTGGGCGGTTTCCAGGGCCGTGGGAAGCTTGGAATGGGCGACAAAGTGAGCTGCTTTAGAAAAACGATCAATGATAGTCAGAATGACAGAGTTACTTGACAAACGTGGCAAGCCCGTGACGAAATCGATAGCTATGTGGGACCAAGGGCGGCTAGGCGTAGGAAGGGGCTGAAGGACAACAGAGAAGGGCTGATTGACACCTTTATTCTGAGCGCAGACTGAACAGGCTGCTATGTACTCCCGGACATCCTTGATGAGGGAGGGCCACCAAGTGAAGCGCTGAAGGAGTGAAACGGTGCGGTGGATTTTGCTGTGTGTGCCCAATGTATCACCTGTGACCAGACAGAGGAGGGCACAAAGAGTAGTCCAGGGGGACCCGTTCCTGGGTCTGGTTCTGTTCGTTGGGCATTCCTAATGGCTGATTCAACCTCCCACATCAGGGCCCCAATGACACAGGAGGGGGGAATGATGGGAGGGTCTCGAGCAGTCTCCTCGGAGGCAGTGAACTGACGAGAGAGAGCGTCGGGTTTGGTGTTGCGGGAACCTGGCCTGTAGGTTATGGTAAACTGAAACCTTGTGAAAAACAGGGTCTGTCCAAACTGCAAACGGCTGGGCAGCGCCCTCCAGCCAGTGACGCCATTCTTCTAGGGCGAGCTTAACCCTTTAAGACCTACCATAGAACCAAGTCCGCCAGAGCTTATATTATATTTTTACATGCTGTAGTGCCATTTTTGGGAGCATTTCAAGTTGCTATACATCAATACAACCATTACAGCCTAGATTTTAATAATATGTATGAATTAAGTGCATAGTGATTACATAAATTGCAAAAAAGTGCAATAAACTACAAAAAAATTGAAAATCATTTTTGTTTTTTTAACATATATTTCTAGTTAGAGAAATTTAAGAGGCTTATCCCTCAAAACTGTAAATACAAAAAAGTTGCACAAAATAGTTTCCCACCACAGGAAATTTATTTTGAGTGCCTTCACAGTTTTATTTTTGAAATACACCAATTTTTATATACTGCAGGAAAAACGAAGATAAATATTATAATGCAAATTTGCAAAAAAGCAGCATATGCATCAAAATAAACTATTTCCAGCAGTGCAATATGAGTCCTAAGCATCCCAGAAACGACACAGAAAGTCATAAAGTCAAACATAACTTTTAAAAACACCAGTATAGGCTCATTGAGGCCCGGACGGTAAAAAACTACATTTCCGCGAAAATGACGTCACTTCCGGTTTCGGGCAGGTCATGGCGGACATGCGATAGTTCGCGCTGACGTCTAATCCAATGTAGGAAGTGTTATGAACAGCTGATCGGATCGGCAAAGCGTGTTTCTGGAATATTATGTTTTTGTTGCTGCAAGCGCTTTTTATGCAGTTTTTGCAAAGCTATATGTGGAAGGAAACTGTGACCTAGCACAAGCTGATGGCATAAGATGTAAGTACAACTCCTCAGGTTTCATATGCAAAAAAAATTATTGCGCTAGCTCACGTGGTTGCAGAGCTACCGGGATTTAAAAATAGTTACGCAAAACAGAGCGTGCCCGCTCCGACCGGTTTTAAAGGGTTAATAGCTAACAGTTCCCTGTCCCCAACGTCATAATTTTGTTCAGCAGACGAGAGACGGCGAGAGTAGAAGGCACAGGGATGGAGCTTGCCCTTCTGTTTCTGGGATAGAATGGCCCCCACCCCTGTGTCCGAGGCATCCACCTCCACGACAAACTGCAGGCTGAGGTCAGGTTGAACCAGGATGGGTGTGGAGGAGAACCGATCCTTCAGGAGACTGAAAGCCTTTTGTGCTGACTCCTCCCAGCAGAAGGGAACCTTAGGAGATGTGAGACGAGTAAGTGGGAGAGCAAGCTTACTGTAGTCACGGATGAAGCGTCTGTAGAAATTAGCAAAGCCCAGGAAACTTTGGAGTTGCTCACGGTTTGTCGGGACGGGCCAATCAACGACCGCTTGGACCTTAGCTGGGTCGGGCCTGAGGTTACCCTGTTCAATGATGTAGCCCAAAATGAAACAGTGGTCACAGGAAATTCACACTTCTCGCCCTTCACAAAGAGACGGTTCTCGAGAAGACGTTGCAAAACCAGCCGGATGTGGCGTTCATGTTCAGAGACGGAGCGTGAAAAGATGAGGACGTCGTCAAGGTAGACGAACACAAAGTGGTTAAGGAAGTCTCGAAGCACGTCGTTGACAAAGGCCTGGAACACGGCTGGGGCATTGGTTAGACCAAACAGCATGACGAGGTATTCGAAATGGCCTAAGTGTGTGTTAAAAGCCGTCTTCCATTCGTCCCCCTCTCATATCCTAACCAGATGGTACGCGTTATGCAGATCCAGCTTTGTAAAAACTGTGGCCCCTTGGAGCAGTTCATAGGCTGATGTTAGTAGTGGTGGTGGGTATTTATTCTTGATGGTGATATTGTTGAGACCTCGATAATCAATACACGGCCGTAGACTCTTGTCCTTCTTAGCAACAAAAAAGAACCCCGCCGCAACAGGGGATGATGATGGGCAGATCAGACCTGCAGCGAGTGACTCGTTAATGTACTTCTCCATGCTGTCCCGTTCAGGCTGAGAGAGAATGTATAAGCGGCTGGTAGGAAGTGGGGCGCCTGGGAGGAGATCAATTCCGCAGTCGTACGGCCGGTGAGGGGGAAGAGAACGTGCTCTATCTTTACAAAAAACCTGCTTAAGATCGTAATAGACTGAGGGTACAGACGAGAGATGGGGTGGCTCAGATGGTGGGGGGTTACTCAGAGGGTTCGCGGGTGGAGTTGCGGCTTTTAGACAAGACATATGACCAGGGACGTGCAGAGGGGGGGGGGGGGGGGGGGGCTAGAGAGGCTTGAGCACCCGCCCCTTTCCTGATGGGTGCCCAAAGTGCCCTTTTGTTGAGGCAACTTTAAAAAAAAATTTTTTTAATGTGTGTGTGCATGCGGAGTCCTGTCTGTGCCCCTCAACAATAATATTTAACTATTAATCACAGTTTTGCTAAATAAAAGGATCTGGCTTGCATCAGTCACATGATCACATTTAACCAATGATCGCCCTTGATGGCAGAACGTGCTGGTTACGAGCCGGGAACGAGCTCACAAAGAGCACGCGCATTTTTAGCGGTCCGGAGCTGTAGGAGAAACACAAATTAACTCAGAGACACAGACCGATGCGACAAAACCAGTAAGTAGGTGTACAGCGTACACTGTAGTGTATAGCACACAGGAGTATTAGCTTATTACGTACACGTTGGTAAGTTGTCTTGTGGCAACTGACGAACTGAAACAAATGAGCGTGCTGTGTTTGCAACAGCGCGACGAACATTACCTGTCCTTTTATTAACTGCTAAGTAGTGCTGGTCATAGCTGTCATGGGTCTGTAGCTCTGTCCACCGTTTTAGGGAACATATTTAGTTTTAAAGTAAGTTACAGAGCATTTCCTGCCTTTCTGGAGGGATTATATTTCACTAAAGAACGATCTAATATGCATGTCCACATAATTATGCATTATTATAATATTTTAAAAAACACACGCTGTATTTTAAAGAACATACATTAAGAAGCAGATTATATTAGATTTATATTTTAAATAAGACAAAATTTGGATTTTACAGCAGTAAAATTATTGTATCTGTTTAAAAATGTAATAAGCTTTGCCCTGCACAGAGTGGATAGTGAAACAAATGGAATCATCATAAATACATTATTTCATATTTATTACTTCCCCCTCCTCATTGCTTTATTATTGTAGCTCTAGTAATAAATAATAATGTAAGGATTCTGGATCAGCACCGTGATGCCCATAGTGTATACAATATTCTGAAGAAGGTCTAAAATGTCATTGTATGTGCGTGCATGTTTTATGTATATGGATTATTTTAAATTATTACTCATGATATAACATTGTCCAGACATGGCTGGTAAGGACATGAGGAGGAAACAGTAGGAGCTGTGTGAGGCTACTAAAGGCAGTGCTATAACATTTTTCTGTCATCATTTTATTATAGATTAAGTGCAAGAGTTGTTAGGTGTGGATAATTAGATTATGGTTTATTGCAATAGCAAGTTGTGCCTTGTTCTCAGATAGACAGCAAGTGGAGAGTGATATATGAAATGATGGGATGGAAGGAAGAAGAGACGCAAAGAGTGATTCACAGGCAGAGCCTAAATTATTTCTCACAGTTTTTTGTTGCCTTATGGTTCCAAGTGCTGTCACCAATCTTTGCATTTTGTTATTATCTCATGATACTTGTTTAATCAGCTACCATCTCTCCTATGGACTTTTTAATGTCTACAGTCTCAAATCAACACAGCCCTGCCCTTCCCATATTAGATTCTTGATGAATGTGTGTTGCTGTTATTCAGCCTGGTTCAATGTGCCCCTTTTTAACTTTGAGCACCCGCCCCTTTAAACCTCTCTGCACGGCCCTGCATATGACATTCCTCTCCCCACCCCAGAATGCTTTCCTTCCTCCAATCCAGGTCTGGGCTGTGTAGAAGTAACCAGGGGAACCCTAAGACCAGTGGTGTAAGAGGAGCCTTAAACACAAACAACTGCAACATCTCAGAATGATTACCAGAGAGGGTTAATGATATTGGCTCCGTAATGTGGGTGATATCTGGGAGACGCTGCCCACTGAGGGTGGTAACTTGGAGTGAGTGAGGCAGTGGTTTAGTGTTTAGTTTTAATTCTCGAGCAAGGGACTCGTCAATGAAATTCTGCTCTGCGCCTGAATCAATTAGTGCGTGGAGTGGATGAGAAACCGAACGAACCATTAGTTTAGCCGCAAGCATCAAGCGAGGAGGAGATTGTGAACAGGAAACCTCGCCCACCCGTACTCTCCCCTCTACTGGCGGGCGCGGCCTTTTGGCTGGTAAGGACAGGAAACGGCCATATGGCCCTTACGGCCGCAGTAGAAGCACTCACCAGTTCTCCAATGCCGTTGTCGCTCTTCCAGCGTTAGTCTGGAGCGCCCTATCTGCATGGGTTGCTCAGCCTCGTCTTCATAGTTCCGTCCTCCCATTCCACTTGCCGTACCTCCGCCGGAGGCCATCTCCTCTCATCCTAGAGGCTTCTGGGAGTTGTAGTCTCTAGCGCCGCGCCGTGCCGCACTCGCATGTTTTCATCCACCTTCACACACAGGGTCATAACATCAGAAAGAGTAACAGGTAATTCCCTCATAACTAGCTCCCTTTTTAGCTCGTCACACAGGTTATTCAACAGAGTACTTATTAGTGCCGACTGCCCCCACCCGGTCTCTGCCAGAGTCCCAAACTCAATCGAGTAGTCGGCCATGCGCCGTCTTCCCTGCTTCAAATTAAGCAGTCGGTGAGCCGCCGCTTCAGCCCCGGTGCCTCTCTCAAAGACATTCTTAAACTTAGCGAGAAAATCAGCATAGGTTATTTCAGGGTCCGTTCTTAATACAGCCTGCGCCCAATTTAATGCATGACCACGTAGCAATTGAACGAAAAAAGCGATCTTAGCTTCATCGGTCTCATAAGTCCTCCGTAGCTGTTTGAACTGCAATGTCACTTGTGTTATGAAACCCACAGTCTTGCGGAACTCACCCGAGAATGGCTCCGGTGCGGGCAGCGACCGCTCCGGAGGCTCCGCATGGGCCGGCGGTGGAAGAGCGGAGGACCCGGGCGCATGGACAACTATGGAGCGACAGGTGGAGATGTAGTGGGCGGGCTTACCAGTGGTATCCGTTGAGTCATCGCTCAGTTAGTGCTGTCAGCTGTTGATTAATGTGCAGTAACATTTGTTCGTGGCGTCCAAGATAGCTTCCGTGGAGATGACTGGCTGCTGGGTGGGGGCTGAGTCCGCTAAGTCCATGATGTGGCTGGATCGTTATTGTCACGAAGTACAAGATGGACTCACGCGCTGGACTCCGGGGATGATGCACACAAGAGAATTTATTAAAGAACAATGTCCAATGAGTGTATATACACAGATGCGGGGCAGTGCTATGTACAAAAGGTGAGTGGGGCAGGGCTCCGGGGAAAATCCAGGGGAACACGCTCGTCTCTCTCCACACAATCCAAACACAAATCCACTCGCACACCAGGGAAACAGTCCAGGGAATCTGTACACAAAGAAACGCTTGTTAGATTCTAAACACACACTGCACGGGAAAATACTTGCTGGGACGCTCGACTTCACTGACGCGATTCTCACAACGATCCAGCGAAGAACAGCCGTTGCTTCCTGTCTTAAATACCATCCACACTGATGAGGCACAGGTGTTTCTTCCTCCGAGGCGTGGGCCAAGGGCGTGAACCCATAATGAGTTCAGCCCTGGCGAGAGAGAGAGGAGAGAGAGAGAGAGAGAGGGACTAGAGAGAAAGAGGGAGAGACAGCTGATCAGCGACCAGCTGAACCTCCAGGCCGTGACAAGTACAAGGAGAAAAAAACTAAGTCAAATGACACAAGGTTAAAGGTGGCCTGCATGTTCTGCAAAGATGAAAGTCATCAGTTGTCAAAGTGCCCAGGCTTCTCAGAGAAGTCACTAGACCACAAACGGAGATTTGTGAAGGAAAATAAACTGTGCTACAGGTGCTTAAAGTTGGGCCACAATGCCAGAGACTGTCGTCATCGCCACAAATGTGCACTTGCAAAGGACGACACCCCACCTGTTTGCACAATGAGAGTCACATGGCAAATGAAAGGCCTCAGAGCTCTACAAACATCGCTTCAACCACAGAAAATGACACCATGGCAGCCACAGCTCTGAATGTTACTAAGGTGGGTCAATCAGGTAGGATTCTGAGGTTCAGATGTTCACATTGACCTTCCACCCGCCTACACAAAGGACTACATCCCATTTAACTATGACAACATACCCACAAATGAAACTGCAAGGCAATGGCCCCATCTGTCAGAGATCGTTGATCAGATACCCCCTCTCCTGAGTTGTGATGTTGGACTACTCATTGGATTTAACTGTCCCAGAACTCTAGCTCAAAAACAGGTTCTACTCGGAAAAGACAATGAGCCATTTGCCATACAGACAGACCTAGGGTGGAGCATTGTTGGTGGCTCATCAGAGTCAAATGAAACTGAAACAAGTCTGTGCCATAGGGTCATGGTAAAGGAAATGCCTGCTGTAACACCAATGGACATGATCAATGTTCTTGAATCAGATTTCAAGGACACAAAGGCATGTGACAAAACGGTCTCACAAGAGGATCTTGTTTTTCTGGAAAAACTTAAGGAAGGGATAAAGAAAAACGAACAAGGACACTGAGAGATGCCTCTTCCATTCAAGCAAAGGCCAAACTTACCAGACAACAAAAGGCTTGCAGAGATCAGACTGGAACACTTAAGGAGAAGGTTGAACAAGGATGAGAACTACAAAAATGATTATGTTGCATACATGAATGACATAATTGAAAGAGGAGACGTGGAAGAAGTACACAACGAAGGAACACAAGGTGAACAATGGTACATCCGCCATCATGGGATTTACCACCCCAAAAAGCCCACAAAACTGCATGTCGTATTTGACTGTTCAGCCAAACACAATGGAACAAGTCTCAATGATCATCTCCTCCAAGGGCCAGACTTAATAAACAATTGGACTGGCATTCTTTGAGATTCCGGCAACATCCTATTGCCTTAATGTGCGATATAGAAAAGATGTTCCACCAGTTCCACGTCAGTGAGAGGGACCGGGACTATCTACGTTTCCTCTGGTGGAAAAACGGTGATACAAGCACACAACCTCAAGCATACAGAATGAAGGTACACCTTTTTGGTGCGGCATCATCTCCAGGCTGTGCAAATTATGGACGGAAGTACTGCACTGCCACTCGCACCCAGCAGGTTCACAGTTCGTTGAGAAAGACTTTTATGTCGATGACGGAGTTACGAGCACAAACACAGTGAAAGAAGCAATGCAGTTGGCACAAGAAGACAGAGAAATCTGCCGCAAAGGTAACCTGCGTCCCCACAAGTTTGTTTCTAACAATCACACTGTTTTGCAAAGTATACCTGCATCAGAGTGTGCTGTAAACATTAACATAAGAGACTTGACATTCAAAGACATGCCACAAGAAAGAGCACTAGGCATCCAGTGGAGCATTGAAAAGGACTGTTTCAAATTTGACAACACACTGAAAGTCCAGCCAGCCACACGCAGAGGCATTCTATCCACCGTTGCGTTGATCTACGACCCACTTGGAGTTTTAGCGCCATATGTGCTGAATGGAAAGAAAATCTTGCAAGAAATGTGTCAGCATGGTGTCGGGTGGGACGATCCCATACCTAATGCACTCAAGCCAAGGTGGGTGAGTTGGCAAAGTGACTTTCTAAATCTAGACAAGCTAAACATACCTCACTGTTACCTGCCTGCTAACTTTGGTGAAACTAAAGAAATAGAGTTGCACCACTTTTCAGATGCAAGCTCAAGTGGTTATGGACAATGTAGCTATCTGAGGGCAAAAAACGCTAAAGGTGAAGTTCACTGCTCTCTGGTAATAGCAAAGGCTCGAGTTTCTCCAACTAAACTCACCACAATCCCCAGACTTGAACTAACAGCAGCTGTAGTTTCAGACTCAGTCAGCAACATGTTACGGGAAGAACTGTGTTACGGTGCAAAAGACTATTTCTGGACTGATTCAAAGGTGGTGCTGGGCTACATAAACAATGATGCACGTCGTTTCCACACCTTTGTAGCTAACAGGGTCCAGAGGATCAGGGAAAGTACAAGCCCTCAGCAGTGGTTTTACGTGCTATCAGAACTGAATCCAGCTGACAGTGCTTTGAGAGGTGTAACTGTCAATGAGTTAAATAAGTGTATCTGGTTCACTGGCCCCTCCTTTTTGTGGAAAAATGAACTGCCCACAGCACAACCTGTCGAGCTGGATCTGACCATAGGAGATCCAGAAGTCAGAAAAGTACAGACAATGTTAACTAAAGTCACAGACACTGTAAGTCTTGCTGAATGTCTAAGTAAGTTCTCCTCCTGGTCCAAAGCAATTAAGGCTGTAGCACATCTCATAAGAAGGGCTAGACACATCAAGTCAAATGCATCAGCTACAGTGAGTGAGCAGAAAAATGCTGAACTTGTGATCATTCGACATGTACAAAGTCAAACGTATGAACAGGAAATAAAACAGCTGAAGAAAGGAGAACAGCTACAACATCATAACAAACTGTTTAAACTGGACATTTTCATGGATACAGATGGTCTCCTCAAGGTGGGAGGGAGACTCCAGCATGCAACGAGTGACACCTTCAAACACCCGATCGTGATCCCAAAAGAACATTGTGCAGCCAAACTCATAATATCTCACTGTCATGACAAATTAAACACCAAGGAAAAGGATTCACCATAAATGAAATCAGATCCAGTGGCTACTGGATTCCA